>NC_081348.1:10776558-10794378 GCF_029784015.1 Lycium ferocissimum
CCCCAAGCGGCCCCAGCAGCCTGCATCCCCCCCCGGGGAAACCAACCACAAGCACCAGGCCAGCCCCAACCAGCACAGCCCCCAGCGCAGCGGCATCCCCGGCCCGCCGGCCGGAAACTGAACCGAACAGCGGCCAGGGGCCCGGCCCCCACCCGGCCATCCCCCGCGGCGGCGGCAACCTGGCGGCCCAACCCAGCGGCAACCCAGCGGCCCACCCGCGGCCCCCGGCACGGGAAACATCGGCGGCGGCCAGCCGCCCCCGGCCAGCCCAGGGGCCCAACCGGGCGGCCCCCAGCGGCAGAAAAGCCCGAAAAAAGCGGCAGCCCCCGGCAGCGGCGAAACATGGGCCCCGGCCCCAACCACCCGGCGCTCGGCCCCGGAAAACCCCGGAAACGTGGGGCCCACCCAGCCGCCCAGCCCCCCAAACCGGCCCAGGGGCCCAGCCCCCCCAGCGTTGGCGCGCCCGGCCACGGGCCACCCCAGCGGGTCGTGAGCAAAAACGACCCAAAAAATTGTGGCCAATCGGCCCAGGAAAAATACTAAACCATGAAAACAACGGGAGCAAGCGCAAAAAGTAATGCGGCGAGAAGCGAGGAACAAAAGCGACGGAAAAAACCTAAAAAAAAAACCGAAAAACAACGGCGTACTACAGCGTTTGTTTTCTTCTTTTTTCCCTTGTGAGCATTCAACTTCAATTAGTAACAAGCGGCCAGCTTAGCGAACCGACCCGACCCGGCAAAAGGCTGGTAAAGCGAGAAAAACGACACTAATTGTTTTTAACTTCGACCCAAAAAAAAAACAAAAAACACACGCGCGCCCGATCGTGGAAGGAACTAACGTGGTAACCTTAATGGAAAGCTAAAATTGAATAATAGACAACGAAATAAGCTTACACATACGACTTCGTTCTAACGTCCTCGTAGCTGGTGTGGCTGGTGTGTCGAAATCACCCTTATCGACGCCACGGCCTTATTTCAGCATTTCGCTTTGCTTTTAAAAATGTCGGATCGATTGCCCCAGTGCGGCGGTTCTTGGGTTATCATCACGGATCCTTGGCATAGAGGACTTTTTGACAAACTCTGCATTAACGCGTGCTTAAGTATATTCCCCCGCCTTTTTTTTTTTGAAATTTTTGCGCTACTAGAGGTCTCTTTGAGGGTTCCCGAAAAACACTTTTATGACGAAATTAAAATGTTTTCGATAATGTATATGGAACGTTCCGCCAAACAATCGACATATAGTTATATTATTTTACTATAACAAATACCACGAATTCTACAAACATACGCGCGGAGCCACGTCACGCCACGAGACGAATGGCGCCTCTGTAGGTGGTTTTGATTTGTGAGAAACCCTTTTAGTTGCTTTGCACGGATAGAAATATACCTCGAAAACGAAAGAATTTAGTTAAATATTGCCAGACGTTTAATAATAAAGTAAATAACTTAAGAAAATTCAATATACTTACCCGCATCCAAGCGGCTTGATTGTGAGACGACCGGACGCATCAGCTGCCTCCACGTCTCTGGTCGGGGGAGAGTTAACTTCATCGAGAATCGGAAGCTTTCGTGAGGCTCGACGTCGCGACATTTGGGTTATATGAGGTCGATGGATGTGACGTAGTCGAGCTCGGTGTGCCGGTCGGTGCCACTCATATTCATGTTGTGATACGTGATAATAATCGGGTAGCCCGTGTGAGATGATGCGAGGTGTCTGGGGAGGGGCCCGAGATCGACTGCCCAGTAGTTGTTTGGCCACGAGCCAAAAATATGGGCGTCTTTTGTCACATGATGGGTCGGCGACTCCATATATCATTGAATTCTCGTAATGTGGCAATGGAGGGCATCGTGGTGGGAATGTACGGGGAGTGGAGATCGATCTTTGCCGAGAATCTAAGGGTTCGAGCCGCTGAGCACACGGTGGTATAAACGGAGGCTTCTTTTTTGACTTTTTTGGTGCTTTTTAACTTAGCCTTACCCCTATTATCATCTTGTCGTCTACAAAATTAAAAAAATAAGGTTAGAAAAAAATGGTGAATTTAAACGAAAATGAAAGTCAAAACTCATATTTCATTCTTACTTGTAATGTCTTTGTTCCGGATAGTCAAGTTGTTTACGAAGCCAATCGATAACAATATAACATGGGTATAGTATATTAACATTAGTGAAGAAATGATATTGTCATTGAAGAATCTTGAACAATCATAACTCATAATTGCGTAAGATTATCGAAAAACCGGTACACAACAAGTAACTCGTAATTGCGCATAAAATGATCAACCCGTAGACAACAAGCATAACTTGTAATACTAATGGAAGCTTAAGTATTCGAATACTAATAAGTCTTACATTAATCAAATAAATAAAACGACACATATTTAATAGTTCTAAATGAAAAACATGCTAATCTTCATCACTTTCTTCCTCAATCGACCATTCTCCTCGTAGGTTGTTTCACTTTCACCAATTTGAGATTTCTTCTAAAACTTCATTAACCTTTTATATCGATTTCTTACGCCAACGTATATTACGCATGCTCCGGTTCGGTTTCTAACTGCGAGGTCGGCTATTTCGTTAACGTGTCTTTGTCGTCCCCGAAAGGCGTGGCGGAGTCATTCTCAACTTCAGCGCGACAGCAGGCTTGGTTTTGTAGCCACCCACCAATCGACATCACTGTCCATGATGGATAAGGGACATAGTACACTTGCTTAACGGTGTGCACAGCCATGACGAAAGGATCGTAAAGTTTGCGCGTACCTCGTGTGTGCTTTACTTCAATGATATTAGAATCTTGAAGTACCCTCGTACCTCTTTTGGGGTTGGATCAAACCGATTCTTTTTTGAAACAAAACAATTTTTTTTGTTGAAAACGAATATACCACAAAAATCTCTTGATTACGCCCAAAAAAATCAACACATCGGCACCTTTAACCCACACACTTTATTATTAGTTTTCATATGTTATAGCGCGTATTTGGGTATTAAATTTGAAACCGTTAACCACGTATTTGTCCATACAATCGGTACGAATGGGTCCCAAGATAAGTCCTTCAAAAAATTGTTCATAAAAACCACAAGGTGTATTGTGAACCTATCAACAGATTAAGAAATAGAAAGTTAGAAAAGTAGATTTCAAAACTTTAAATTACGTAATTATGGTTGCTTTGTGTTAGAATATTATAAAACTTACGTAATTTTTAAACCACGTTGCAAATTGGTCGTACACTTTTTCCCCGGCCATGTATCTCCACAAAGAGCTACATAACAAAGTAGTATTTAGGTTAGTCGCTTTACGTTTTAAATGAATAGTTTCTGCAATTTCTTTTCAACTTACTCATAATAAGGTTGAACCTGGGCAATTTAACAAGATATGTGTGGATGCGATTTATCCTCCATTTGATTCAATGGTCGTACACGCCGTTTTGACCCGTCACAATGGTCGATTAAAGATTGATATCGACTCCCAAACAAAGAATTATTCACACCCCCGTCATAGTGTCGATTAGGCTGTTTCTCAAACAAGCCACATCGTTCCCAAAGTAGTAAGAACAGAAATGAGATGTTTCCTTGGCAAGATAAACTTGCACATTGAGCCTTCCACTTTCGATTTACGTTTTGATAGCCTTTTTTAACTTACCAATACACGCATTTCTATTGTGTTATGTATGAATTTAAAAAAAAAATTGAATAGATAGGAATAAAAGTTAGTCAATACCTCTCGAAAGGATACATCCACATATATTGTCTTGGGCCTCGAGTCGGGCCATTATACAAGGTGAGCACAAGATGTTCCATCACGTCAAAGAACCTAGGAGGAAGAATCTTCTCCAACTTGTTTGTGATAACAACAACATTATAATCCATCCGAGAAAGGTTATCTTTCCTCAACGTACTGGAACACAAGTCTTTGAAGAACAAACTAATTTCTATCATAGGTTTCCGGATCTCGTTAAAGCCACTAAATGCGATTGGGAGTAAGGTTTCCATGAAAACATGACGATCATGACTTTTCATCCTGTATCCTCCCTTGGTCTAGATCAACACGTGTTCTAAAATTTGATGCGTACTTGTCGGCATCTTCAAGTCCGGACCCACTCACAAATCTTATCTTCACTCGGTTGTGAAAGAATAGCTAGCCTTAGGCTTGAAGAACTGTTTTTGTTTTGTTTGCAACTCTAACTCTTTTCGTCGACAATACTCAGGCAAGTCCATTCTAGTCTTAACGTTATCTTTGGTCTTGTCCTTCACATCCATCACTGTGTTAAACAAATTATCAAAGTAATTTTTTTCAATGTGCATGACATCAAGATTATGTCGAAGAAGATTGTCCTTCCAATATGGCAACTCCCAAAATATGCTCTTGTTTTGTCCGATTATGGTAAACCCCATTACCTTCAAACCTCGTAAGTTTCTTCTTAACCTTTGGGAGGTTCGAACTCTCTCCCGCATATCCTCGCCGTGACGGTATTGGAGGTGGAAAGTCTTGTTCAATTGTATTCTTCTTGAATGCATTTTTCATTCTCTAAAGGGATGATCCATCGGCAAAGAACCGACGGTGACAATCAAACCATGAATTTTTTTTGCCGTATTTTAAAGTGAAGGACTTAGTATTCTCCATGCGGTGAGGACATGCTAACTTTCCGGTTGTCATCCACCGGACAACATCCCGTATAGGGAAAATCATTAATAGTCCACGTTAAAGCGGCCCTCAATTAAAAAGTGCCTTGCGCGAAATGTCGTATGTCTCAACCCCTACACCACAATTTGCTTTCGGTTCATCAACCGGTGGTTGCAAGTACACATCAATCAAAACTTTTGGATTACGAGGGCCGGAATAATGCGGTTAAGGAATATATATGGACTAGTCATACACATCTCGGGGGAAGATTATACGGGGTTATGAATACAAACGAGCAAGAATACGGAGCGGCGAGAAATAGAATGCGGAGTGAATCCGTCGAATATAAACCCAACTCCGACGTTACGTGGTTCAACCTGCAAAGTTCGGAAAGGTTCTATCAAAATGTTGCCAAGCCTCACCATTAGATGGATGACACATAACATCCGGTGGCCTTTATTTTCACCGTGCCATCTCATATGAGGGCGGAACTATTAGATGCGTACAACCCTTTAACCTTGGTATAAGTGGTAAATAATGCATCGCCTTAACAACGACTCTCTTCCCGCTGCGAAATGCTTAAACCGATTACTACCACAAAACTTACAAGATTCTAGACCGACGTCGTCCTTATAGTATAACATGCAACCATTTTCACAACAATCAATTCTGACCGACGAGAGACCCAACTTGGACACCAATGTCTTTGCCTTATAGTAATTATCGGGTATCTCTACAGTGGGGTCAACTAATTCATGCGACGAGGTCAATGAAAGAATCCATTGCCCCTTGGAAACATTGTTATCTGCTTTGATACTCAACAATCTAACGAACAGACAATTGAGAGTGCGGACTCCCGTCGTTTTGAGCGGCTAGCTTGATTTAACTTTGCGTAAAACGTTTGGCCTCTTCATTTGGGAGGTTCTACCAACATGGCCACAAATTCAAAATCCGAATGCATGCCATATGCATCACGAACCATGTCGTGCATTCTAGAATTTTGGACATTACGTTCTACGCCCTACTACTACTTCGCCAAAGTTCCGAGATCTACCAAAATTGTTGTGTGTTTCCCATGACTAGTCCACACCGTATAATTACTTTTAAAGCCTTTTTCGTACGGATGAAGCGTAACAATCTCAGGGTCTCATAATTCATACATTCACATTTAACACAAGGACACCTAACCACCCCATGAAGCGTAAAATCCTCGAAGTGACTTTGCGTATTCAACAAAAGCATAGACACCGGCTATAAATTCATCCCTCATCCCTAATGGATCATCATAAGATCTATTGTACATCCAACTACGAGAATCCATCTACACAAATAGCACAAAGTTTGAACTTGTTAAACCAATACTTAATTTATATGTTATTAGTAAAAGACTACAACCATAATTACCCTAATTACCATAATTCTCAAAAAGGACATCATAACTACCAAAAAAAAAAGATCAGAGAACAATGAAGAATTCACATTCCGCTTATCAGCACCATTTAACTAATTGCTTAAACAAACAAATCACATAATGCCTAATTAGGCCAATAGAGGACTAAAATATAAACTAAACAAGATCCTTGACTTTAACAATTAAACTACTCAAGCCACATGATTAGGAATCAAGCCTAGTCAAACACATAACTAAGAGGTAACACACATAATAGTGCAGAAATTAAAAAAGAGGATAAGAAGATTAGCTGTTAACTAGCTTCATCACTCTAAATTCCAAATATGTTTTTTTTTAATTAATTGTTTTATTTATATAATTTAATTTTTAGAAAATGTTTTTTTTTTCATTTGTTATTTGTACCAAAAAAAGTTTCGACCTCACGTGGTCGAAATTTTATTTCATGTTTAAATAACGACCGCGTGTGGTCGAAATCCAAAAAAAAAAAAAATTAAATTTTCAAAATTTCTACTTCGTGTGGTCGATTTTATTTCGACCCAAAACTGTGGTCGAAAAGTTAAACAACCATAAACTAATTTCTACATTCAAATATTTATACTCATTAGTATTGTTTCAAAAGCTTTTCGGGGTCAAATCAAACAAAAAAGAAAGAACGACACAACACATTAGGCCAGCATAAAGTTTGAATGGCCCATATACTTAAATCGGACACAATACTCAATTTCGGGAAAGGAAAAACAGAACAATGATAACATTTAAACAGGGCAATTAGACCCTTACAATTATTGGACTATTTCATAGGTTTTTGCCAACAAAAAAGGAACAAAAGAATGAAGGAAATTGAAAGGGATGTTCATGCCTCAGTTAGAGGTATTATTTATAAAAGAGTGAAGGCAATGAACGTAGTAAATTTATTTCAACAACGTTCAATTTCAATTTACACTTAGTAAAATTTTAACAAATAGCTACAAATGCAATCTTTAACAATAAATATAATTAATCTACTAATTAAACTACAATTACAAAGTAATGTAACTAATAATGATAGAAATAAGATTGAAAAAAATGGCAAAAAAAATGACTTACGTTTAGTGGCGGCGGACGACGGGGGCGCGACGGAGATAGGGCAGTGGTGGGGATGGGGCGTCGGTGGCGGGAGGGTGTGGTGGGGATGGAGCCGGCGGGGGGTAGTGGTGTGGTGGGGGTGGGAGTTTTAATTTAATTAGGGTTCTTTCAGCTGTTGGGGGTGAGAATGGCCCGATTGAGGTTGGGGGAAGTGTATTAAATTTTTCAAATTAATTATTTCGACCGCGTGCGGTCGAATTTTTTTTTTTATTTTAAATTAATTGTTTTATTTATATAATTTAATTTTTAAAAAACCATTTTTTCTCATTTATTATTTGTACAAAAATATTTTTCGAC
The DNA here is from genome assembly GCF_029784015.1 of Lycium ferocissimum. NCBI lineage: Eukaryota > Viridiplantae > Streptophyta > Magnoliopsida > Solanales > Solanaceae > Lycium > Lycium ferocissimum. Next base: position 10,784,009 of record NC_081348.1, read on the forward strand.
CTCATGCGGTCGAAATTTTTGGAAATTAAAAAAAAAAAAAAAGAATAATAATAATTCTGATAATTTCGACCTCATGTGGTCGATTTTTTTCCCACCAAAAAGTGAGGTCGAAAATATTTGGTCGAATTTCACTGTTTTTTTAGTAGTGAGTTAGATACTATTCCAGATAATTAAGAAGCATTAAGTTTTATTCAGAAAGAAAACAGTTGACGCCCTTCGTTCTATGTTCATTAAATTCCAATATCGTCCACAAAACTTGAGTCATTTCAAGAGCCCGCACTTGAGTCATACTATATCGAGACAGATTGTAAAGAAAATGCGCCTTCTCCAATGAAACTTATTACTATAAACTATACTATTATTACTATGCAACATGAAAAATTGTTATAATTTGATGAGCTTTCTTTTTTTTTCCGCTTCAAAATATAATACTCCTAAAATATATACTACTTGGTAATTTGATATAAATATTACAAATCATACAAATACTGCACGCTGAGGGCACTATGAGGGTATTTGTATTGACTTATTTCAAGTCCTTATTAACTTTTAAACTTTTTTTTACTTTTTATCGTATTTGAGAAAACTAAAAGATATTTTTAAGCCCTTACTTTGAGGTAAAAAAGAAAGTATAAAAATAAGTTAAAAGCCAAACGTCGAGTATTCAAACACCCTCTATAACATATGGTTCTTTCAATCTTTTTCCATACACATCTTTTTGTCAAAGAGGGTCGCGTGAGGGGCGCTCCCGGGGGGGGGGGGTGAAGGGGCAAAGGAGAGGACGGGGGTGTGGGTCTTGAACAAAAAGCATTTGCTTGCAAACAGCTTCTTACTCTAGGCAAGCCTGTCAAATGATGGCCCACCCTGAAGATGTGCGTAACAGCGCAGTTACCCAGCCTGTTTTCGACTGTTCTTTTGGATTTACATGATGAAAAGTGGAATTTATTCTTCTTCCTTCTTTAGGGGTCGTTTGGCAGTAGGTTAGGATTATGCATAAATTATTTCTTTGAATGTTGGTTTGCTATATTAAAAATTAATAAATATTATATACTTTTTAAAATAAAAATAGTTTTTTACGAAATATTAAAATATTATTGTAAAATATATAAAAAAAAATTAGAAAAGGAAAGTATTTAAGTGGGAGTGATAAGGGTAATATTGTCATTTTAACTTTTTATTCATATATTAATTATCCATGTATTTGTTATTCAATCTTCTACTCCGCATTAAATAATATATATCTCCATAAACATATCATATATTAGTTATGCGGGTTTAAATTGTAAATCAAATGTTGTCTTAATTTATGCGCATTTGAATAACTTACTTACCATTGTTTACCACTTTTCAAATGTTGTGTAAGTATGCAAAAATTAATACATAAATATGGTGTCTACTTTCTTATCTGCATTAACACAGATATAAGTTAATCTGATGAATTATATATATAAATAAGCTTGCCCTTGTCCAAATTCTCTACCAAAGGACCCCTTAATTCTATATATTTTCTTTGTTAGTAAGCAACAATTCCATATTTAGCTTCGATCTTTTTCTTTCCTTATATCTATCTTAAGCTTGGTTAACATAACTATAACCGAGAAATTTTATTATGTTAATCACACAACAGAGTAAAATTTCTCAACTAGAACCATCAGTAAATTTCTCAAATGACCAGATGATAATTTTTTTTATTTTTTTTATTTTTGGTTTTATTACAGTAAAATAACTTAACTGATCCTTTGTTTCTCAATTGGTCACACACGTGAAAGAATACACAAAGCCACGAGGAAATGATAATATACATTAAATATTAAATGTTCATTTAGCTATAGTCGTGGTACAAATTAAATACATAAAACCATGCAACAATTTTTTATGATAACGTAGATTCCGGCCTCTCATTAAAACTAAAGTCTTGAAAAACATCTCCAATTGAAAAACATTTCCATGTGAAGGTGTTGATACAACTCAAGCACACTACCTCAGACAAGATCTATAGTTAATGACGAAACAAGCAGAAAACTATTTGACGAATACTTTGAAATTGCTTACTTTGTCTAAGAGTAGGTGGTAGCTTGGACGTGTTCTCATAAGTTTATACTTAAGAAATTTAATTAATTCCTATAATGATGTGTTTGAGCTGAAAATTAAACTAAGCTATTCTCCCCTCAATATCACATCAAGACCCTATTTCTAACTTCACTTGTATACTTCTATACAAACCACAAAAAAAGAAGGTTGAATTCTACTGTTCTCTGAATCCACAGAGGCAATGAGTGGAAAGAGATGTTTTTTCCCTTTCGGCATTTGAAGCATATTGATCAGACTAATCTGGATTAATATTGTATGGTTACTCAAGGGGTAACGAGGTAACAAGCGCTTCCTACCAATAAGTTCACTGCTCCCAGGATTCAAACGCGAGAGCTACAATTAAAGCTAAAGCGATTCAATTAATTAATCCATCACATTCTTGATGGTAAAAAAGTGAGACACAACCAAATGATGCATAACAAAACAAATACTATATATTCTACAATAAGACTTGACAGTTCTTGCCGAGGAACATAAGTCAGTATTGGTAATCAAGTATCAAATTTACTCTTACACAGAAATTAAAAGGGATGGATGGAGTCCTATAACTCTTAATTTTATGGGTGGTAAAATTAGGCAGAAAAAACAGCCTCAACAAGAACATGTTTTTTCCTAGGATACCCCAAACCAATCATATGGTTAAGATAAACAGTCCCCTCCTTCACAGTTGCTGCTGTAGCTAAACGATGAATAGCCCCTTTGGCCTTCCCCACAATAGTGCCGCTCTCCCAATCATCAGAGCTCTCAACTAGTCTTGTCGGATTTCCAGCCACAATTAGCTTGGTCGAAGACAGTAACTCCATGCCATCGCCAAATTTCAATGATCCGTTATTTATCTTCACTAGTTTTACTTCATCTCCCTTTGCGATTTCAATCTTGTACAAATTGCCAGAGAATGTGTGAGCCACCAGTAAGTATCCATTTGGATGATACACTATTCCGTTTAGCCCAACCAGTTTATTGTACCACTCTTTAGGAGTAAATACTGGGTTCTTGATTGTATATTTAAGTTCTCCATTGGCGCCCACCTTCCATATCTTGTTTGCTTTGGCATCTGTTATGTATGCATTCCCCTCTGTATCGACCACTACATCGTCCGCAAATGCTTTCTCATCCTCTGCAGGTTTGAGTTTATTAAAGTTAAAACCAAAGCATAATTAGAAAAGAAAACTCAGAGACAAATAGTTATGTGCGTTCAACTGAATCTACTGCTTTCAGCTCAAATTGTAGATACATAGGAAAAAGATATTAAAATATATACATATAAAAAAATCATTAAAATATATACATATAAAAAAATCATTCATTTATGACTCATTGAACCTAAATCTTGAATTCGCCTCTATAAGAAGTCATTGTTGGAAAAGCATATCTCAAAAATGCATAGTAGATGAAGTGCCAACATTAACACCTGGACATGTGGAAACAATCATTTGACTACAATGGAACAGAGATGCCAGCTTTCAAAGCCTAGTTTATTGTTAACCATTTATTGTCCTAGCTCACTTCCAAGTGATATCTAGACGTCCTTCGATTTTAAAGTCTTAACATCTGCTTATGTCTGAGGTTCAATAGTTTGTCAAAATGAAACATGGAAAGCTAGGAACAGATAAGATTACGAAAATCAATACAGGTCATTGAGTGATACAAATTATGTTAGAACTCTAGGGGCCGTTTGGTTCAAAAATAAATTACGCTGGGATAAGTTATCTTTGGGATTAATTACGTTGGGATAAGTTATGCTTTTTTTTTATTGACTGTTTGGTATGTTGGACTAAAAGTATTATACATTGGATAATTTCTAAAAAAAAAAGAGATTTCTTCCTTATGCCGGGATAACTTATTCCACCCTATGGCAGGTATAAGTTATCCCAGCCCTATTTTTACTCCTATTTTTACTCCTGGGATAACTTATCCCATGATTACTAACCAAACAAGGGATAAGGAATTGCTAAATTCTTATCCTAGGACTATTTATGTTTATCTTTCGTACCAAAAGACCCCTAAAACTCAAACTCAACGAGCTTAGCTGTCTCAATAGGCATATTCTCTGTTGTCACATGCAAACACAAAGCTGCAGTACATCTGGAGTTTCTTCGTTGGAAGAATATGGAATTTTAAAGGGGTTGGACCTGTGAAGGCCATTTTATAACACAATCAAAGTTCTTTAATAAAAATATTGTCATTAGAAGCTCCATGTTTTGTCCCTTCAGGAATAAAATAGGAACCATTCTCTAACAACTTAACTTTCAAATATTAAGGGATCATCAGCCGTACAACTAGAAAGAAGTTCCATAAATGCAACTGAAGAAAGAAATCTTTCAAGAGATCGTATGCCATGAAGAATGGTACTAGTTTTTCCTTTATGTAAAGAAAGGGACATGTTTTAAGTTTTTTTTGCTTTGACCCATTTTACCTTCACCTAACCAACCAGCTAGTACAGCATACTCCTATAAGATTAGAAGGCAAGCATGACAAATCATATTATTTGTTTTTTAAAACTTTTGCACAAGAAAGATATTTAATAATCTTAATTAAAAATTATTTGTCTAAACAATCTTTTACCTCTCTTAAGAAGTCTCATTTAATCGTCGTGATGACACCTCTAAGCCATAGACATTGAAATAATATTTAAAAATTATTTCAAATAAGTGTTTTCTGGAGACATTTTTCCATGAATAAAACTTCAAATATTTGAACTTGTTTTTCAAATAACCATTTGGTTATTAATTTGATTAATTATTTCAACTTCAACTTAAAAGTTCAACTTAAGTAAAATTCATGCTCAAAACACAAATAAGTTCCAATATAAAATTCAGATACTCTTTTTTTCTTCAAATTTCAACCAAATCAAGTCTAGAAACACCGATTCATTACTTTAACTTCAAACTTGAAATAATTGAATATTTGAAGAGTATTTAAAGTTTTCCATCATAAAATTTTAACTTTTTTTTTTCAAGTGAAATTCATAATTTCAGATTAAAAGTGAATTTAGCGAGAGAAAAAAGCACCAAAACTTTTTTATTTTTTCTAAAATATCAAATATTGTGAAATAAATGCAAACTCCCTAAACAATTAATACTTAGGACCGGAGGAATAGCTTATTGTAACAAGTAGCGACCACATCGGCAAGCATGACTTATTTTTGCAGACACACCTGGGAAATAGAAGTACCAAGTCTTAAGTGCTTTCCTACCTACCGAAAAAGAAGATAGTATTAATTAAGCTGAGGAAGATCCAATAGCGAATTCTCGTGCCTTTATTAGCCTGACAAAGTGGACCTCACCTCACAACTTAAACACATCGAAGTAGTAAGGTGCTTCCTTACCCACCATTAGAAGATACATTAGTAAAGGAAGAAGTAAAAGTTGGTTTTTTGTTTTTTCTCTTTTAATGACAAAGAACCCGCAGCCGCTACCCTTCATGTGCGCACAGATAAATCCGCTCCTGAGCAATAGCATGCAAATAACACATGAGAGATTACACATCAAACCATCAAAGCATGTCATTTGGTAGGAGGGATAGAATGGGATAGGATTATTAGTCCCATGAGATTGAAATTATCCCATGTTTGGTTGGTTGTTATCCCACCCAGTGGCGGATCCGCTCACCTTAAAATCTTCAACAAAAATATATTGCTTTGAGTAGGATCAGAACTCTACTCCTCCATGACTTAGCCTACAGCCTACCACCTTTCAATCAAAGCACCAAGATCTTTTATTGCTTGTTGGATGCTATTTATTATTTTAAATAAAAAATTCAATATTTTCTATAGGTCTACATAGAGTATCATCATGATTAATGGGTGCTCGAGCACCAAAAATTGATACATGGGTCTGCCCCTGATCCCATCCAATCTCATCTATATGGGATAAAGAATGAGATAAATAATTCCATCCTATCTCACCCAATCTGATTTATATGGAATGACTTATCCTCCTGCCAAACGACCCTAACTGCTTTCTGACCCACTTATGAGTTTCCACCTATAAGTTCTTTTTAGAAGAAAAAAGAACATTTTAAAGATCAATAGTCCAATCTACACTTCGCTATACAAAGGGAATACTAGTACCGTAGTACGTAATACTATTTTTTTTGTTATACGGATACGCATCCTCGACTGATGGATCATCGGCACAGGCTTATTTCTTTTCCCTTTTTTATTAGCGACAAAAGCATAGGAGAAAGACAACCTCAAGAATCTCGAGGCAAAATGGTCGCCAACAGAGCCGAACAATTGTATAGAAACATACAAGTCAAGACAAAGCTTAACTTCTAATTCATTTATTTCAAATGTCTTTTCTGTGTTCCAATAATATACAACTTTAATCAAAATAATAAGATTATTTAATATGAACAGAGCACATACTATGCTGAAATAAATTGTTTTCACAAACATGCAACGTGACGGAGTATTCAACTTGACTACACTTTAGCGTACGAAAATTAATTATGAAAGGACATCAGAGTACTATAAGGGCCTGTTTGGAAAGGCACCCAGGTAATTAGAATTGGGTATAATTAGATGTAATTATACAGTTTGACCTATTTGTTTGACCAGATAATTATATAGTTAGGTGGGAATTGAGTGTAATTGAGAGGAGATAATTACACTCTCCAATTCTTGTTGGGGGGGGGGGGAGGGGGGGCTGAGAATTGGGTATAATTACACCCTGTAATTACAGGATTACCTTTTAATTTATTTCTTTGTAATTTTATTTTAATTTCTTTTCTTTTTTATTTATTTTTAATTTCTTTTTTAATTTCTTTTTTATTTTTACTTTTTATTTTATTTTAATATCTTTTTACTTCTATTATTTAATTTCTTTTTTATTTTTACTTTTTAATTATTTGTATTTTTTAAAATATATTTTTCTTTTTATAGAGTTTATATTTCATTTCCTTTCTTCTCAATTCCAACCTTTTTGTAACAGTTTTATGTAATTGTCGTATTTTTTTAGTTTTTTATTTTATTCATTTAGCATAACCATATTAATATTTTAATTTTGAAACTATATCTCTTAATATTGGAAAGAATGAGTCATTAACAAATTTGGTATATAATATGTATCGACGTTATTAAAGTAGAATTTTAAGTTGTAGATCTAGGTTATAGACATACTATATATTTTCCTTTCTTTTTGAATTATAGGAGTATTTACTTATGTTACGTTAAAACTTACTTACGTAACGTTGGAATTTGACATAAGAGTATTATGTTAAAAAAATTCTTTTGGATTTTGAATTTAGGTTATATTTTGATTTTCAAAATATTTGCTTTAGTATTATTGATCATTATTTCATTATCGTATGTTGTTTATTTTACACTTCGATTGATACAATTATTGTCCCGAACATTTGAATAGTGTTATGACATTATATTTATAAATATTTTTTTTTGTCAAACATCAAATTCCATGATGATCTCACAAAAAAGGTATGTTTAAGTTTTATAATCAATTAAAATTAAAATATTATTAATTTTGATATTATATATCAATTATTTTTTACACTATTAGTTACAAATATATGATTATTAATTAACATATTTTCAATAAACAATGTATTATTAAATAACTAATTTAATATCATTTATAAAAGCACATATTTTTAACATATTAATTTTAAATTTTTGTAATTACATTTTTATTTTTAAATTAACCAATCGTATAATTACACTTATTAACCAAACAACATCTTTGTAATTCCGTAATTATATTATGATAAATAAATAGGTCGTTGTAATTACAATACTGTGTAATTACTAGGCTGTGTAATTACTAAGGTAGTAATTACACCAATTTCAATGACCAGGTGGCTTTCCAAAGGAAAAAAGGGACTACCTGGACCGCTTAGTTTGGTGAGAAAAAGCCGGTTCCACGATGTCAAATCATAAGCAGCCAAAGCACTATATCGATTGCCAAACACATCAGCAATAGCAACCAAAACCCGGTTCCTTTCCCGGTCTATCGTAAAACCGAGCGATGCATTGCCGGTTAAATCAACATCTTTCACAACCGGAATTTCCTGTAACACGTTACGAGAAGAATAATCAGCGTGAACCGGAATCACACCTAAACCGCCTTCAAAGAAACTAACGATGAACCGGCTGTTCGGACCGTCCCATTTGGAGCACTCACGTAACCAACCGGTGCTATGGTAATGATAGACGTGGGTTGTAGGGGCGGAAGTTTCTAGATGGATGACAAAGGCGATAGGAATTGCTGATACAAAAAAGATGAGTAGAAAGAACTTGGTTGAACAGAAGAAAGAAGTCATGTTGTTTTAGTGTTTTAATTGTTGGACAGAAAAATATGGTATTTTGAGTGTTTTATATGGGAGTGTGAGAGACTTGAGAGTACAAAGTTAGGTGAAAATTGGAAAGAAAATAAAGAGATACTGATGAGAAATGGGACGAGAGAAAGGTTAAGATTCAACATCAGGGCCGGTTCGACTTCTTGTGATTTGAATTGAATCACCAAATTCGGTAGCATCTGTTTCAAAAACAGATGGATAAAAATAAAAATCGTTAAATTGTTTCAGAGATAATAGTTAAAAACACACTGAAAGTCACTTTTTTTGAGTTTTCTACGTCAACTATCACATGTCAGAGTTTTTTATCTAAACTATCAGTTTGTAAAACACATTTCAACTGTGGGTGTGTTTAGTATGATGGAAAATATTTTCCATGGAAATGATTTATGGAAAACCAAGTGATTTCCTATTTATTTTCTTGTGTTTGGTTGGATGTGGAAAATATTTTCGAGAAAATATTTTCGAGTGTTTAGTTTGACGGAAATACCAATCCAACCCCCTAACGACATGCACCTCCAACCTCCCAACTCACTACCTCTCACCTCCTACTCCACGCCCCATTCCAACCTTCCCTACTATCCCCACCCTGCATTTTGAAAAAGATGTTATTTTCACAAAGCGGTTATTTTAATAAGTAGGCGTTTGACCATCAAAATTGAAACCATGGTTTCAAACCAGTGTTTGGCCATCAAACCATGGTCGTGGTTTGAAACACAGTTTGAAACCATGGTTTGAACCCAAATCATCCAAAAAAAAACTTGGTTTGGGTTTGAAATCATGGTTTCAACTTTTTTAAATACAAAATTTAACTCATAAGTTAATATTTTGTAAAAAAAAAAAAAACTCATAAGTTGGTAAATATGTTTAACAATTACCCCCATAAATCATTTACCAATCTCATTAACTTCCGCTAACGTTTATTTATGTCTATCAATCTTTAATTTATGTGGGAAGATTATATTAAATAGTAGTTACATTACTATTCATGTTAAATTTTCGATTTTATTGAAGTAAAATTTGATTAATTGATGTTTGCATTTTTTAGAAAAGCTAAGTAGTGTACTTTGTTATAAACTATGATTTGCTCATTTGGTAAGATTGTATAAGAATTGAGAATATTTTGATAATTTTCACAATTTATGGGATTTTTGTCTATGTCTATAAAAATACAACTTAAAATATTCAAATTGTATCCAAACACTTGTGGTTTGAAACCGGTTTAAATGTCGCCAAGATTTCAAATATGTGCATACCTTGGCAAGTGGACTTTTTCTAAGACAACCAAAAAATGACTACTTTGCACTTTAAAAGACAACCCAATGAAGTGACTATATTCGTAAACTAACCTTTTTTTTAAAAGTGACACAAAAAATGACTATTTTTGTAAATTGGCTATTTTTTTAAAAGTGCCATAAAAATAGCTATTTTTGCAAAGAAATGTATTTCTTGCGAAACGACCGAAAATGCAAATTTGCAAAAATAGCAACTTTTTGTCATTTCACTTTTAAAAAATGGTTACTTTACAAAAGTGGCCAATATTAAAGAGAGGACACATTGTAAAAAATGGTTATTATAATACTTCCACAATGAGGCTATTTTAAAAAATGGCTAATTTTGCAAAGTGGTTAGTTTTTAAAAAGTAACTACTTTCACAAAATGATTGAAAAGTAACTACTTTCACAAAATGACTGAAAATTGGCTACTTTCGAAAAGTGACTACTTTTAAAAAGTATCTACTTTCACAAAGTGGCTATTTTCTAAAAGTCGCTATTTTCTAAAAGTCACTACTTTTGCAAAACGACTATTTTTGAAAAGTAGCTACTTTTCACAAGTAATATTTTTAAGCGGCTACTTTGTAATGATACGATCTACTTACCCCCCAAAACTTACCCCAGGCCCGAGGAAATTACTCACAAGGGGGTGGATAAGGATGGGGAAGGCGTTTGGGGCTCCAAGCCGGGGGG
>NC_081348.1:10794478-10960734 GCF_029784015.1 Lycium ferocissimum
CATCTCCCCCAAATCGTTTTATATTGACTTATCCTCCATAAACCCCCTAAGTTTTTCCACCCACTTATGAGTTTCACCTATAAGTTCTTTTTAGAAGAAAAAAGAACATTTTAAAGATCAATAGTCCAATCTACACTTCGCTATACAAAGGGAATACTAGTACCGTAGTACGTAATACTATTTTTTTGTTATACGGATACGCATCCTCGACTGATGGATCATCGGCACAGGCCTTATTTCTTTTCCCTTTTTATTAGCGACAAAAGCATAGGAGAAGACAACCTCGAAATCTCGAGGCAAAATGGTCGCCAACAGAGGGTCGAACAATTGTATAGAAACATACAAGTCAAGACAAAGCTTAACTTCTAAACTTCTAATTCATTTATTTCAAATGTCTTTTCTGTGTTCCAATAATATACAACTTTAATCAAAATAATAAGATTATTTAATATGAACAGAGCACATACTATGCTGAAATAAATTGTTTTCACAAACATGCAACGTGATTTTATAATCTCAACTTGACTAAGACTTTTTAGCGTACTGAAAAATTAATTATGAAAGGACATCAAAGTTTATAGGCCTGTTTGGAAAGAAGCACCCAGGTAATTAGAATCGGGTATAATTAGATGTAATTATACGGTTGCCACCTATTGTTTGACTGATAATTATATAGTTAGGTGGGAATTGAGTGTAATTGAATAGTATAATTCGCTCTCCGTAACTTGTTGGGGGGGGGGGGGGGGGGTAATCGTATAATTACACCCCCCGTAATTACGGGATTACCTTTTAATTTATTTCTTTGTAATTTTATTTTAATTTCTTTTCTTTTTTATTTATTTTAATTTCTTTTTATTTTATTTTAATATCTTTTTTATTTTTACTTTTATTTTATTTTAATATCTTTTTTACTTTTATTATTTAATTTCTTTTTTTATTTTTACTTTTTAATTATTTGTATTTTTTTTAAAATATATTTTTCTTTTTATAGAGTTTATATTTCATTTTCTTCTCAATTCCAACCTTTACTTCGCTCGTAATTCTATGTAATTTTTTTTTTTAGTTTTTTATTTTATTCATTTAGCATAACCATATTAATATTTTAATTTTTGAAACTATATCTCTTAATATTGGAAAGAATGAGTCATTAACAAATTTGGTATATAATAAGTGACGTTATTAAAGTAGAATTTCGTTGTGAATGAGGTTATAGACATACTATATATTTTCCTTTCTTTTTGAATTATGGAGTATTTACTAACATATTCGTTAAAACTTACTTGCTCATAACGTTGGAATTTGACATAAGAGTATTATGTTAAAAAAATTCTTTTGGATTTTGAATTTAGGTTATATTTTCATTTTCAAAATATTTGCTTTTAGTATTAACATCATATTTTAGCATCTAGACACATTTGTTTATTTTACACTTCTGCTTGATACAATTATTGTAACGTTTAACCAGTGTTATGACATTATATTTATAAATATTTTTTTTTACAACAGCGTCAGGTCCGTGATGATCTCCAAAAAAGGTATGCTTTTAAGTTTTATAATCAATTAAAATTAAAATATTATTAATTTTGATATTATATATCAATTATTTTTTACAATATTAGTTACAAATATATGATTATTAATTAACATATTTTCAAGAAACAATGTATTATTAAATAACTAATTTAATATCATTTATAAAAGAACATATTTTTAACATATTAATTTTAAATTTTTATAATTACATTTTATTTTTAAATTAAAAGTTAGCGTATAATTATGTTATACCTAATGCAACTAAATTCACTTTAATTCTGGCGTATTATATTAAGATAAACAAATAGGTCGTTATAATTATAATACTGTGTAATTACTAGGCTATGTAATTACTAGGGTAGTAATTACACCAATTTCAATTACCAGGTGGCTTTCCAAACAGGCTCTAAATAATTAATGTAAAGGAAAAAAGGGACTACCTGGACCGCTTAGTTTGGAGAGAAAAAGCCGGTTCCACGATGTCAAATCATAAGCAGCCAAAGCACTATATCGATTGCCAAACACATCAGCAATAGCAACCAAAAACCCGGTTCCTTTCCCGGTCTATCGTAAAACCGAGCGAGATGCATTGCCGGTTAAATCAACATCTTTCATGACCGGAATTTTGTAACACGTTCCCAGAAGAATAATCAGCGTGAACCGAATCTTTTAAACCGCCTTCAAAGAAACTAACGATGAACCGGCTGTTCGGACCGTCCCATTTGGAGCACTCACGTAACCAACCGGTGCTATGGTAATGATAGACGTGGGTTGTGAGGGGGAAGTTTCTAGATGGATGACAAAGGCGATAGGAATTGCTGATACAAAAAAGATGAGTAGAAAGAACTTGGTTGAACAGAAGAAAGAAGTCATGTTGTTTTAGTGTTTTAATTGTTGGAGAGAAAATATGGTATTTTGAGTGTTTTATAGGAGTGTGAGAGACTTAGAGAGAGTACAAAGTTAGGTGAAAATTGGAAAGAAAATAAAGAGATACTGATGAGAAATGGGACGAGAGAAAGGTTAAGATTCAACATCAGGGCCGGTTCTGACTTCTTGTGATTTGAATTGAATCACCAAATTCCGTAGCATCTGTTTCAAAAACAGATGGATAAAAATAAAAATCGTTAAATTGTTTCAGAGATAATAGTTAGAAAACACACTGAAAGCCACCTTTTTGGTTTTGTCAATTATCGCGTGTCGAGTTTTTGTCTAAACTATCGGTTTCAGAACACACTCAATCAGGTTATGTGTTTAGTATGATGGAAAATATTTTCCATGGAAATGATTTATGGAAAACCAAGTGATTTCGTACTTATTTTCTTATGTTTGGTCGGATGTGGATAATATTTTCGGGAAACATTTTCAAGTGTTTGGTTTGACGAAAATACCAATCCAACCCCTAACGATGCACTCGACCTCCCAACTCACTACCTCACCTCCTACCCCACGCCATTCCAACCTTTCCTCTACTATCCCAACCCTGCATTTTGAAAAAGATGTTATTTTCACAAAGCGGTTATTTTAATAAGTAGGCGTTTGGCCATCAAGTCAAACCATATTTTCAAACCGTTGTTTGGCCATCAAACCGTGGTTTGAACTCAAATCATCCAAAAAAGTCTTGGGTTTGAAACCGTAGTTTTGACTTTTTAAATATAAAATTTACCCATAAGTTAATATTTTGTAAAGAAAAAAATCATAAGTTGGTAAATATTTTTAACAATTACCCCATCAATCATTTGCCAATCTCATTAACTTCCACTAACGTTTATTTATGTCTACCAATCTTAATTTATGTGAGAAGATTATATTAAATAGTATTTACATTACTATTCATGTTAAATTTTCGATTTTATTGAAGTAAAATTTAATTAATTGATGTTGCATTTTTTAGAAAAATGAATAAAAAATAGTCCCAGAACGTCTTTTAAGATTTTCAAAGTTTCGGTGAGCGCCTCGAAGGATCCCGACAAGGATGCTCGCGATAAACTTCGCAAACGTAAATATCTCTACTCCGACATCGTATTGACGAAAGGTTTAATGCGTTGGAAACTAGATTCGTAGACCTTCAATTTGGTGGGTGGAACACCCTATAACTCCAAGTATATGAGAAAAGCTCAGTGACATTAGACCCAAATTTCAGCAAAATTTATGAACGTAACTTGCAATACTTTTTGCCGATTTTTATTTTACAACTTGCTTGACTTCAAAACTTAACATACGAATATTATATGATTCAAGTACCTTAAAACACGACATATTAAGCGCTCCTAGTTTAATCCCGAAAGTACGGGTTATAATATCTTTGATTCCTTTAACCCCGAAACCTTATGGTACATGCTTAATATTTGTTAAAAGTCTTTCTTAACCTTATAGGGGTTCCATGGACTCTTCGGGCTTCCGTTAGTTTACTTATGACACAAAAAATGCGAAAATTTACGAGGTGTAACGGTATTTTTTTTGACCCTTAACCCATTATTTTACTAGAGAAGATTTCTCTAATGGTATTTAATGCAAAAAATTATTGAAGAAGGTATTGAAATTTTTTTCCAACACTTTCTGCAAATAAATTATTGAAGCAAAGTTTGGATTGGGTATAAGTTTTAAATTTTTTTCCATCGTTTGTCTTAAAATAAAAACTCGAAAAAAATAATTGGGCTCGTTGACTTAACAAAAATAAAAAGAAAACGCAGAACCAAAGGAGGCTCCCAACTTAAAGGCAGCTTATAAGTTGCTTAAAATAAGCCCATAGTCTAAGTTTGGGCACAATCCATCTTAACTCATTTATCCTGAACAACCTAAATCAGCCCATCACTTTGGCCCAAACTGACCCATCCAAGAGCCAAATTATTCTGTTGTTTCCAAGAGCCAAATTATTCTGTTGTTTGCCCTACTCTACTCTCTACGCAAACTCGCGGCTTTGATTCCTGATCTCCATTTCTCCTTCAATCCTTTTACAACAAATAAGTACTCCCTCAGTCTCATAATAAGTGTCATCTTAGCTAAATTTTTTTTTTATAATTGTCATCTGGGAAATCGACATAAATTCGACTAGCTTTTTCAATTCTATCGTAAAATAAAGAATATCCAAATTATGATTGAAAAAGCTACGTGATTTCCTAATATGTGTGTTTTTAACTAAGGTAACACTTATTATGGAATAGATGGAGTATATTGTAAGTCTACACATTTTTCTCTCAGTCCATCCCTCTCTATTCTGTCGAAAACCCTGATGATTATTAACTTTATTTTTAGTTTAATTTTAAATTTTTATTCATTGCTCGTACACTAATAATTGGGCCACGATTATTTCGCGGATAGGCCCATTGGGAACGAATAATCCTAGATACTCGTAACGCGAAAGTGGTCCCTGTGAACATCGTCTAGGCCTAAAAAAAGTAAATTACTCCAACTTGTACTACTAAATAATAAAGCTAAATAGATATTGGGAAGGGCTCCATTGCTCCTCTCTTACTTCAACCGAGCTCTTTCTCCTCTCAGGTAAAACCCTAACTTTTACTTCATTACTCAATTCAATTTTCAACGTTTCTCAAATTATTTCTGAAGATTTGTTCTATACTTGTTTCCTCATCTGCAATTTTATTTGGCAAAGTTTTTTTTTTTTTTTTTTAGATCAACTTATCCGTTTTCCGTTGATAGATTTTTCTTATTTTGGTTTCGTTGTTTACGGATCTGATAGATTGTGCCTTACTTGGTTTCGTTTGTGTGAACCAACTCAGATCCAGCTAGAATTATGTTGTTTCTTTTGTTTGACTTGAGAAGACTTGTTTTCCGATCTGGATTGTTAAATAGTTTTGCTATATTTTGTGTTGAATACATTGGATGAATAAGGAGCTATTCTAGGATATAAACTGTATACTTGATTTTGGGTGAAAGAATACTAAAACTTAGCCTAAGATTTAGAAGGGAGTTACTGGGGACGTTGGGAAAGTTGCATTTTGTGAGGTTTTTGACTTCTCTATACTTTGCTAGCATATCGCTTTATATGCGTGCTTTATACAAACAACAACAACATACCTAGTGTAATCCCACAAAGTGGGGTCTGGGGAGGGTAGAGTGTATGCATGCCTAACCCCTACCTTGCGAGGTGGGAGGATATGCATGCTTTCTACTTGGTAAGAATTATCTAAGCCACACAACCACGGGTCCTTCAGTTAAAAAAGACCTTTGAGTCTTCTAAAGAAGGGATTCATGTTTTAAACCTTAGGTTAAAGGAACTCTTTTTGGATTAATGGTGAATAACATCTAATCTTTATGTAAAACTAAAGACTTATACAAAGTCTCATCGATATAAAATTCAAAATACTACCCAAAAAGGAAATATCCAAGCTTTACGTAAATCCAAAATAAAACATGACGCGGTTGTTTAAACAACTACTGTTTGTTTGGACCGAACCAAACAACCAGAAAGTTGTTTAAGCAACTTGGGTCCTTGAATTAAAATGGATATTTGAGTCTTTTATTTTAGAAAAAGTGACTCAAGTTTTAAATCTTTGTTATAAGTGACTCTTCTGGAATTGATTTTAATGACACATTTTAAAAGCCTTCAAAGTTTTCTTATTTTACACGATACTCCTACCTCTCCATCTGCCCTTCCTCCTCCCCCTCTCCCTCATCCACCTCTGCCTCCTTTCTTTTTGAAACCCCATAACAATAACAACTACAGAAATTCCACTTCAAGATCCTACTATAACAACTATAGTAGTTGTTGCAACATGTTTAATAGTTGTTGCAACAAATTCGGTAGTTGTTGCAACACTTCTGAGGTTGTTGCAACAACTACTGAATTTGTTGCAACAGTTATCGAAGAAGTTGCAACAACTTGAGTAGTCCTTGCAGCAGTTTTTGAAGTTGTTGTAATAACTTCTGTAGTTGTTGGATTTGTTGCAGAATATCCTCCACTAGTTAGAAATTCTTTTACCCAAATATTCACGACAAAAACAAAAACAGTTTGTATATTTATAAAAAGAAAACAAAGAAGAAAAAAATGATGATAGTAAAATATAGAAGAAGAGAAAGAAGAAGAAGATGGAGAAGGACAGAAGACTGGGAATCAAAATTTGAAAAGTAGGCATGTGTGGGTTATTTCTAAAATCTTGGATATTTAATAGGGGAAAGGGTCAAAAATGCCCCTTTACTTTGGAAAAAGGGCTAAAAATA
The DNA here is from genome assembly GCF_029784015.1 of Lycium ferocissimum. Classification (NCBI taxonomy): domain Eukaryota; kingdom Viridiplantae; phylum Streptophyta; class Magnoliopsida; order Solanales; family Solanaceae; genus Lycium; species Lycium ferocissimum. The sequence continues at coordinate 10,801,190 of NC_081348.1, forward strand.
TCCTCCGAACTAATTTTGGGTCAAAATAACCCATCCCGTCATTAAAGTTTTTAAATATACCCCTGGCTTAACGGAAATCCGCAGCATAACCCGATTTCATTTTTAAACCCGCTCCATTTAAAACTGACCCAACTACATTAAAAACCCATATGCAACCAACTTGTTCCCGAGTCCTACATCTGGAGCCACTAGGCATAGGAGCGGGCAACACATATGCATTTTTTATTTAGTTGGTTCAGTTTTAAATGGAGCAGGTTTAAAAATGAAATCGGGTTCTGTTGCGAATTTTCGTTAAGACAGGGCTATATGATGGGAGGGGTATTTTCGACCCAAAATTAGTTCGGAGGATATTTTTAGCCCTTTTCCCATAGTAGAGGGTCATTTTTAACCCTTTTCCCTATTTAATATTTGCCCCCAATTTGAATTCTAGTCATGCTGTAAAGTCACTTAATTATCTTTGATCTGATCAAGGTCTCCTTTTTTTTGTTTTTTTTAAAAAAAAAAAAAAAAATTGAAGACCTACAGGGTCCTTTGGTTAAATATTCTCAAGCAACTTGTAGGTTGTTAGAGAGTTATTTAAACAAATTTGTGCTTTCAGGTTGTTTAAGCAACTCTCATAGTTGCTTAAACAACTAGCTGCTTCTGCACATGGTATGTTCTGAAAAAATAACCGTAAGAAAAAAAGGTGGAGTATCGTGCCATGTTCGCTGGATCAGTTGCAGCTCCTCCGGCCATGTTCTAATTTGAGAATGGGTAGTGGGCGTTTTTACATTTTCATGGGTTCTAATACTTATCTACAAGTTTTTGTAATTATATTTCAATCTCAAACTACTTAAGTATCTTGGACTCGGTCAGCCTCCCTCTTTAATTCAATACGTATGGTCTTTTCCCTCATTTTTCTCCACAAACTCACATACAAAAAGGAAAAGGGTATAAAAGGGTAAGACTGTTGTATTTGTGGAGAAGATTTTTGAACGAGTGGTTAAGATTCTACAGGAATCCGACAACTTTGGTAGTTGTGGGGTTTCAAAGAGGGAGAAGGAGGCAGCGTTGTGCAAATAAGAAAACTTCAAGGTTTTTAAAATGCGTTATTAGCACTAATCATGAAAGAGTCACTTGTAGCAAAAACATCAAATTTGTATTACTTTTCCTTGAATAAAAGACTCAAGACTCAGGAGTCACTTTTATAGAAAGCACCCTAGTGACTATTAGAAATAGGGATAGAAGTGAAATAGGCATTGACTCTCAGGGCAACATGACATGCGGTCATGGGGGATGTCCTGCCCATTTGATGGAATTTTGCAGTCCATCAATTGAAGTATTCAACACATCGTGTGTTACAATCCATGTTGCTCGGACTCTTCAAAAATGTCAAAGGGTGCGTGTCGGATTCTCCAAAGTAGTGTATTATGGAGAATCCGACACGGGTGTGGCATTAAAAGTGGAGAGTCCGCGCAACTTAGCTTACAATACATATGCAATTGTTGACAGACAAGATGTAGCCAAGGGGGAACAGATTTGTTGCTTCAGATGGATCCAAAAGAGGATATTTTGTCCATGGATTGAGAAGAGGATATTTTGGGTCATAGAGCAATTTAAAATTGTAGAGGCAAAGTAATTGAATTCTGGGATGATGAAGGGAGATCCCGAGATAGGAGAGGAAGAATGATATAATGCGGTAGTGAGCGGTACTGCAAGCTATGGTCAATTCAAGTGTCATGCTAGTGCAAAGGGAAGAAAAAAAAAAGTCTGTTGTGGATGGCAATCTTGGACTGCTCAGAACTAACATAATCTCATCAGCTATTTCTCGAACTATGATAGTATTGTTTACATTATAACCAGTGTGGTTAGCTGTTACTACTTATACCGCTTTGTACTGGTGGAACAATGGCTAGCATAGCAGTGTACCACCAAAGTTTTGGTGGGGCTTAGTTGACCTCCATTCCTAAGCTGAGTTCCTATTGTCTCATGTTACATTATTATTACCTCACAGTTCAATTACCTGAAAATTTTTACCTCAAGTTTAATTGCCATCAACTTAATGTTTTGGGTAACTCTTCGAGTCAGTCATTCTTCCAGTTTGTTAATTATTTGTTTCAATGTAGTCGCTTCTTTATCTTGTCGTTCTAACTACATTTCATGGTCCTTTTAAGACCATTTAGTGGTTCTGTTGGTTTATGTGTAAATTAATGTGGGTGATGGGTACTTTTTTTTTTTTTTTCTTTCTCCTATGGTGATTTTGCAGAAGTTTGCTACATTCGGAATCAAATGACTGGCCATAGGATTGCACATGCCACATTAAAAGGGCCCAGTGTGGTCAAGGAAATAGTGATCGCAAGTGTACTTGGTTTGGCTGCTGGAAGCCTGTGGAAGATGCACCACTGGAATGAACAAAGAAAAGTTAGGTCGTTCTATGACTTGCTGGAGAAGGGTGAAATAAGTATAGTTGCGGAAGAATAATTTCTCAAGGATGCATACTCGTATGATTTGGCTCTTCAATTAAACATGAGCATACTCTTCTATCTAAAAGAATAAGTTCGAAAACCAAGTATTTCTCTGTCTATTCATTGCTCCATGTTTGACTATGAAGTTTTTGATTTTTATTGACCTGTTTGGACAGACTAGAATAAGTTTTCTTTCGTCAGTTAAGTGTGCCATTCAACAGGCAAACTCATGTCTCTATTAAAAGTATATTATTTCTCGTTTAATAGGCTTCTTTTTACCATCAGCAAATTTATCCCTGACCAATATGGGACTCTATTTGCTTAGTCTGTCTTTTGATAATCCTCTCTAACATATGGGCTGTTTCTAAAGCTAGGTCTCTGTTCATTATTAGTGACCCCTGCAAGCAGCAGACTTATTTTAGAATTTCTATAACATGGGTGCACTACTAAAGAAAGGAGAAAAAAATGTATCAAGTGGGAATCGTTCCCCCTGTTAAATAACTAAGGTTTTAACCAAGTGCACAATTAAGCTTTTTTGCAGTATGAGTTCATCAGGTAATATTAGATTAATTTTTAGAAAATATGTACATAAAATATCTAGTTTTGTAGAAAGATTATGGGTTCACGTGCTTCAAAATTTACACTAAAAAATGCCACTGCCTGCAAGTCGGTAAAGGGATGGCATTATTCTGTTAATTTATGCCTTATCATTTCTCGGAAAGCATTTGAATCATTTGCTGTGTTCGAATCATATTTTGAGTTCAAACCGCGAAGCATTTAGCATTAATCACAATCAGGTTTGGAATTATCATATTCATGTGTGTTTCACACATCGACTAAAGCTGATGAGATAACATGCTTTTATCCATGGTTACCCTAAACGGATTGAATACTAACATTCACGTTTCCATTTTAGTTGCTTAACTAAAAACTGATCAATTGAATTTACCTAAAATCTACTCAAAATCTCATGTTTGTTGGAATCTATTATGCTACTGCCAGACTTACTTTTGGCGTCAAGAGTTGAGAAAATTCCATGTGCACCTAGTGGCGAATGTTGAAAGGAGAAGGCATGCGCGTTATTTTTTTCCAAACGTGGCCATCTGTGTATTCGTTTATTTCATACACACAAGCCCATGTGTCTTAAGGGCATTAGTAGTTCCTTGGTCGTTTATCCTTCCAATTTTGAACTATTTATTGAACAATAAGTAATCGTCGACTATTTAAATGATTAAAAAAAAAAAATAGAAAGGAAGTAATCGCCGACTAAGATACTTTAATTTAAACTCTTATGGTTTAAGCAATATCTAAAATTTGACAAAATAAATGACTTCGTGGTTTTTATTGAATAACAGTACTGTACTACAAAAGAAGGGTTTACCTAATTATCTAGCTTGACTATTTAATATTTAAGGTGGAATCACCGGATTGTAACATTTTTTAAGAGAAGGCGAGAGTGTAACAAGTTGTGTTAACTGCTTTAATAGGATTTGGTACTTCAAGCCCACGTGTTGTGCATCTCTGGAGTTTTACTCGTGGGATAGAAAGAATTCGTGAAGTTTAATGATTCTTTGCCATGCAATGATAATGTCATTATTGAAAGTGTCCCTACACTAGTTGATCTTTTTGATGACTGAATTGATTCTTCTTGTGAGGTCAATTTGTGTCCACCTAGTATTGACACTTGTGCTAAAAGTGATAGTGTATTGTCATGTGGTAAAAGTGCTCATACACTAGTTGATTCTTTTGATGGCCGAATTAATTCTTCTTGCAAGATCGATTTGTGTCCACCTAGTGTTGACACTTGTGAATTCAATGGTAGTACATGTCATGTGGTAATCATTTTAGTCAATCTTGTGAGCTTGACATACTACCAACTCGTGTTGATATTTGTGTTGATCGACTTGCTTGTAATGTTAATTCACTACTTGAGGAATCTTGTGATGTGCTTAATAAGCCCCCAGTTAGTGATGATGTTGAAGTCGTTGGTATTTTGAAAGAATCTGACACCTCATCTTTGTTTGTTTCATGTCAAAATGAGTCTCTTGATCTTGCTTTAGTGTGATGTGATAAGACTCAAGATTGTAATGGTGACGTGTGTCATGTAGATAGTCATGTGAATGAAAGTACCTTGAAAGATGACAATTCATATCTTTGTGAGAATGAAATTGCATGCTTTGACTCCTCATTGTTCATGGATTACTCTTTCTTTAAAGATAATGTCTTACTTGATGCTAACGTGACTATTGGAAGTGAAGTGTCTAGTGGAATGTATTGTAATGTTGAAAGTGTAGCCACTTTTGGTGACTACATGGTGTTTGAAAATCACTTTGGAGTGATGACACTCTTCCCTGTGATGGAGAACTTCCCTCGGGGGATGATAATACATTTGTGGGGAAGGAGTGTTTTGAAAAGGAAGGTGATACTTGTTTACAAATTGTTACTTCTTTCTTGTGTGTTCAAAATCGTAGTAGCATGCTAGATCTTGTTCTTGAACCTAATAGTGAGGCTACATGTGAGAACACCATAGATGAAGTTGTTTTGCTTGACACCTTTCTTTACCATCTATTTGCATATGATGACATTCATGCTCTTGTTAGGAGTGCATAGTAGTTGCCTTGATCATGATATGTGGATATCCTTTCCTTTTGATCCCGGTGATGTCTTAAATTTGTGTGATTAGTATCATTTTGCAATTGAGGATCATTTGTGTGTCGTGCCAACTTGGTATTTTGAAACCATTGGTTCCTTTAGAATATCCTCATTTCATGATCTTTGGGATAGCCAAGTTCTTGGTGCTCTACTTGAGAGCTTATTCTTCATGAAAATGGTTGATACTTGGTTATATCACAAATTTGTGCTTACTTGGCATGGTGGTAGATTGGTCCACTCTAACACTAACCCTCATCCTTTGAGGACTTTGTTGTTGTTTGTCTCCCTTATGGTGTTGCAAGGTTTAGATTCGAGGACTAATCCTTTTCAAGAAGGAAAGAATGATGCAATCCGAGTTGCCTCAAGGACATTTCGAGAGCTTTCCCGGGAATTCTAAGTGTGAATGATTGCGTCAGAGGATGAAGTGGAGAAAGAGGAGCATCAAGATGGTCAAATGAGTGAAGAGGAGAGCTACACATGCAAAGAGGGGCTATTACATAAATGCATTTCACAAAGAAAGACTAACCAAACAAGGCCCTTACTTCATTAAGGGTATAATTGTAATAGCTAGATGTCTTCCTTATTTTCCTAGTATAAGTAGTAGGCTAAACATTTCATTAGATTTAAGACTGTTTTGATGACTGATATTTTGATATTCTATTGAGAGTTTGAGGGCTTGTTGAAGCCATTGATTGTGCTTGCCACATTGTTGAGAGGATTGGTTGCTTGGGACATTAGTTTCCCTTGAGATCATCCTAAGAAATTAGGTGCTTAATAGTGTGTAATTATGAGGTCTTAGTTAATTAAGAACTCTGGTTGCCTAATTGTGCCTGTATTTGTGTCAATCTATCTATTCTTTTTCTTTTCTTCTTAATTTCTTGTTTCCACGTATCCGTTCTGGCAACATACACTACTTAAGAATTTCTCACCACAAAGAGTTTGTGGATATATATATATAATGGGTCGGATAAATTATGTTCTATTTTAGTTTTTTTGTGTATTTCATTTAATTTGATTGTGTTGCCGTAATAGTGCAAAATTGCAGTATTTTTTATGTTACCGTTAAGCTCCGTAGCTTGTAATATTTTTCACAATATTTAGAGAATTAGATATGCAGATGAAAAGAAATGTAACAGGCTTTAGCAGAGAAGTCAAGTTTAACCCGTTGGTTGATTTATTTTTAAGGTTTTAGACACAAAAAGAGAAGTCTTTTTGAGTTTCTTGCAAGTTTCACTTCTGTCATGGATATCAGGCTAGACAGGAAAAGAAAATGCCATCTCTTCATCAATTTTCTGGAGTTTTCTTTTTATGTTTTGATGTCATATAATGTGTTTATTTTGACACTAATTATTATTCGGCTACTCATTTTCATATGGTTAATCTGGATTTGTTGCAACCGCTGAAGCGTAGCCTTGCACATCATCCCCAGAATTGTTTTAGAGCGTTTAAAAGAAGTGTTTATATTTCAAATGTCAATAATGATACAAAAAAAATTTAAGCAGGTAACTTCACTGCACGATAACAACATGTATCACCAACAACTCCTACCTACTCTAGCTAGCAACAAAGATACCAACAAGGCATCCATCAAATGTTGATCGAATACTTATTTGAGGGACCGGGAACCAAGTGCTCCAATATGTACTCAACAATTGGAGAGTTATATTTCAATAGAGTCCACCAACAAGGCGATAATGTGAGGTTTTAGTACTTTTTCAGGATGAGTGTATCCATCTTGATTGTGCTTATAAGTGACATCAATAATGCGAGCAAGATTGAGAATACGAGTGAGAATCTTTGTAGAGACAGGAGTTGGTCGAAGGATTCCTTCATTTACATCCTTCCATGCTATCTCAGCCATTTCTTGAAATTTTTCCATTGCCTTTTCTGTTGATACGTCATAATCTCTCATGTAACACTCAATTCCAGTTGCAATCTGACCTCTACCCTTTTCAACCTGAAAGGAATCATAACGTGTTGGTGTAAGTATGAATGGTATGGTTGTAGCACAAGTAAAATTAAAAATGTGAGTTTATTTGACGTAATTATACCTCATAGGTGGCTATGTCATCAATGACTCGACATAAGGTCACATTGGCTTCAAGAATTTTAGGGTTCTTGGCCAACCATTCAAAATCTTCCTTGTTAGCACACTTCATGCCTAAGTAGGATGTTGTCGTAAGCAGGTAATAAGTGCTAGTCGCTAATGCGTTGTTAAGATATTCAGAAACAGGCGGCATATATCCTTCAATGAACCATTTTGCTTCCACAAAATAGTTTCTCACAATTTCTTTCATCTGTCAAAAACAATCGAAGACGTTCGATCATCAATACATATTCAATATATAAATTTCATTATAAACAAAAATGAGGAGAAAAAGCTACACAGTTGATTGATAAACTGATTAATATTGAGTTAACTAGTATAACTCATGACTCATACTCTTTCTTTTGCATAGTGAACAACTTCGGATCTGCCATCCTTTGACAACTCCGATTCATAATCATTGTAGAGATCTAAAAGGGCTTTGTAACTGATTTTCATGTAATCTGGGAGCCGGTCAATTTGGTTAATATCCCACCTAATAAATGAAAAAGAAATGAATTTGGTAAGTTTATCAGTTTAACATAACATATATCATAGGAAGAAGGAGAAACGTCTAGTGTTTGACGACTAGGCTTGTATTGGATTATAAATTGTAGGCAAAAATTCAAAATTGTAGACAAAATTCGAGAAGTAGTTCATACCTCTGTATGGCATCGGTGTAGACCTCAAGTTCTTTGACAATGCCATAAGCATCAAATGTGTCATCTACTATCGAAATCATTGCTATAGTCTTAGCAAGCATGACACGAGCTTCAGAATATTGAGGTTCAGCATACACTCCCACCGTCCAAAAGTAGCACTCGACTGCTCTGTCCCTAGCATATGGAAGTGTTGTCACAAAATTCAAATCTTTCCACCACCTACAAAGTAAGTAACAACATATCAGATTCTGAGAATTTACTATCAACAAATAATTTATATTTATAATGTAAATTATCAACATACCCTGATACTTCGCTGAGTTCTTGCTTGTGCAACATTTGCAGTAAATTGAAATCCAATTTGGCAAATCGAAGCAACACATCATTCTTCAATTCCTCCTCATCATAGATGGAGATGAAGTAGCGTGTCTCAACTCTTGGAATGCTCTTATGGAGAGATTGCTCGAGGGCATGTGTCACTTGCTTACTCAGAGGTGACTTCAAATGTGGAGCTGCAGATTCAAGATGAGCAGTGGAAAAAGCAAGTGCCTCTTCCAAAATATCCTCTCCATGAGTCCTTACATGTGAAGCTTCGTATAATTTCAATAGACCCTTGATGTTGTCGCTAAGAGATTCCTTGAATTTGCCGTTTGCATCTTGGAATCTGCTAAAAATTTCTGTTTTATGAAGAAAAACAAAAGATCAGTTTTCATGCAGAAAAAAGTATAAAACAAAAAGTCCCTGGTGTAAGCTACCAAGAACTATAGATATAACAACAAACAAAAAGCATATGTATCATACGTAATGGACCTACGTGGGGAGATATTGTAACCATGTTGTCTCAGTAGTCGAAAGTGAAGGGATAAAATGCGTAAGTCATTGTATTCATGACCCTTAAAGTTAGGATCAACATTGTAAATCTGATCCAACATGTCTTCTATTTGTTTCTCAAAGTGATAGGCAATTCCAAGGCGTTCAACAATGTCAATCAGATTCAACTTTTCAACCAATGTTTTTCCTGCGGAAGCCGACATTAACATACTCCTTGTTTGTTCCTTCAAAGTTTCAATCTCTTGAGCATACTTTTCTGCAACCTGCAAATATATTAATGCATGTTCAAAGTCAGAAATGAACTTCCTTATGATCCAACAAGATAAGAAGACGAATTGACAAATTAAAGACCTGATTATTGAGGGAGAATGAATGGAAATGATCACCCCAAAGACTTGGAGAGAAGTCCGCGATGGGGCGGACAATCTCCTCCTCTTCGTAGTTACTGATTTCTGCAGCAGTTGGGGCCATTTCTAGTACTCTTAGCTTGTGGAAAATCACAAAGAATTTAAATTCCTTTCCCTTCTTTTGTTTCTTATTAGGTGCTAGATAAACCGAACAAGTGATGATGGAAATGGAAGTGAAGGAAATGAGTATTTATAATGTTTGGTGAGAGCCTTTGGCACAGCCATCTTTCACGATTGAAATTCTTGTTGAAGCAGTAGTCCGGTTGGCGGTTGCCACACTTGACTATATACTATATAGTCACTGGTTTATAGATATAATACTCCCTTATAATATGACAACATGCTTTTTTCTTTTTGAATTTAGCTTATATATACTTGCAGCGTACAACTTTAATTTATAACTACCTACCAGTGTATCTAAATTCTTGTGAACAGCATGCTTTTTCTTCTAAATTAGATCTACTTGTGAACAGGGGGCGTCTTTCACGTTTTCCAAATTCCTGTTACTGAATGCTGTCATCCACTCATCCTTGACTAATTTTTCCCCATCATCATAACTTGACTATATATACTGGTACTAAATATATTGTCATTGCTCTGTAAGATACTACTACTACTACTATATATATTATATAGCAACAGCATCTATATATATATATATATATATATATATATATATATATATATATATATATATATATATATATATATATATACTAGATGGCCTGTGCCCGTGCATAGCACGGGCGTATGCCCGATATAGCTGTGTTCATTATTTGTGTAATTACATGATCACTAACAAAGATTTGACACTGATGAATAAGTTAGCTGAAGGAACTCTCTTACTGAACTACAACAATATAGATGCAACAATATAGATAAAAGGTACTTACAATCTATCACTTTAGTTACGATTACACAAACATGAGGCTATCAAACTATAATATCTTCCAATGTCCATGCAAGCCCATTTTCATCCATCTAAATCAGTTTTCTGCTTCAAATACATGTGCCAGAAGAAAACCATAGAGGATGAAAAAATCTAAACTTTTTTCCTACAAGGAGGTAACCTGCAAAATATAAATTACAAGGTTCAAAACGATACGGAGATCACTGGTAATAAATATTCTTGTCTGGGGAAATATGAAAGACAAAGTTCAAGATTCGAATTTGTAACATAGATTAGACTGGAAAAAAATTAACGCATAGAACAGTCAAATATAACCTCGCTTCCACTTCACATCCAAGACAACCCAATGATACCTACCTTCTCGGACATCCTTCAATGACTAAAAATCATAAGTCAAGTATGCTCTCAGAAGAAAAGAAAGCTTTTAAACTCACTATTTTGAAAACAACAGATGAATTCCCTTCTGTATAAAGTTATAAGCATCTACATAGATAAATTTTATGGTAAGGAATATTCGTATGTCAGCATCTTATTTGAATCATAGTAGACATAGCAACTTTACTATACAAGACAAATATTACGGGATAAGATGAAGAGTTAAAACAAAATGAAAGATTCAAGTACCGCATCACTTGAAGGAGATAGAAGCTAGCACATAAATGCTATACCTACATTACTAAAGAGTAAGTTAGATTAGGTATAACCTGCTATCCCGGCAGGCTATATTGCAAACATGTTAATACATGTAAGGTGCTAACAGAATTAGTTACAGAAAAGATTGCGCGATGGATAGAGATGACCAAAGACTGATGAGGCACAAAAGATACTTATTGAACAAAATCCCAAAATTAAATACAATTGTGTTAGTAATAGAAGAAAGTACCCAATTAATTTTGCACTTTCAAGTTTTTCAATACTTATTTCTTGAAAAAGCCAATAGGCCTGTACAGACAAAACTATGTTGCTATAGAAGGAATCACTACATTGAAAAATAGAAGTATTTCCCAAGCATCTAAAAATTATATGCCAAACGATGTACTCTCAAGTTACATTGATGTCTTCATGCAGCCATTGCCTCATGAAAAATGCCCATGTACCCTAAACTAATAGGTACCTCCAGTCCTTTGATATATCATATACATGAAGTATCCCAATAAATGAAATATCATAACGTCAATATCAAAACTAAAGTGACGGAAAAAAAATTCTTCTACTTACTAAGGAAGTAAATAGTTCATTTCCTTACCTCTTAATATGAGTTCTCCGCAGTTCACTTATCAAAGTAGACCACACATCTGAATTAATATGACATAATATTACTTGGTGCTGCATAAACCACAGGGCGAGTCCGTGTGTCCATTCCCTGCATTAATACTATAATAAAACAACTTGCTTTTAAAAATCACATATCATCAAGAAAGAGCACAATAGAAGAATCACATTTCTTTTACATCATGAAAATAGAGAGAAAGCAAGGAGTTGAGCTATCAAAATTACTGCATTTAGTCATCTTTAGGTTGACAAACACATTAAAAGTATTGTATGGATATACATTTATCCTCGCCAAGATATCAACTGAAACGAAAACAGAACCAATGAAATTAATTATTTACACCTTAGTATTTAAATAGATACTCCAGACAAAGAGATAGAATGAAAACTTTCTCTCTTAATTATGAATAAGCAACGAATCTGCATGAGAAATCTAAATCCAAAAACATGTGATATGAAAGAGTTGATAAGAACAACATGTATATTTAAGATAATCTCCAGCTGACCTTCTTAGCTGCTAGTCGATTTCCAAGTGGATTAACCAAATCAAATAATCTAGTAAACGACAGCTCTTCATCATTATTATCGACCTGCATAGACCAACAATTCCTTAATTTCTAGAGTAATCTTAATATCAAATGAATCTCTTTTGTAACTAAAAGCATCAATAGTAAATTCAGAAAAGTGATCCAAGATCCAACCTTCTTTCAGAACAACTTAATATAACAAAATGATACCACTTCCAGAAGATTGTAGGTACTGGTCCATTTAATTTGCAGATAAACCCCATAGAGTTTCATTTCAACTATCATCACGTCTCTAAATTGTGGCTTCTTAACTGCATGTAGTTGTTCAGTAACCTAAGACTTTTACAAACATGAAGTCATGGACTACTAAAGTATTAATAACTTTTGACATATTAACAAAATATCCCTTTCCACCAAATGTGTGTAACTTAAAACTGAACAGTGGCCACCCAATAGATCAAGCAAATCAATACTAAAAGGGCCTATAACTAATGAAAATAATGGACACCTAATTATGTATATATTATTACCTTAGTCCCGTTCAAAACGAAGGCCTAAGCATTTTGCTCACGAAGCTGTCCACTGGAACCACCAATAGCTGCAAAATTGCAAGACTTACATCAAATATGTCCAAAATAAAATATAAGGAAAGTAGGGCCTAGATAATAAACCCAATTATTTCACATTGGCATATCACTTAAAGAGAAACAGGAAAATGTAATGAATATTCATTGAACCAATATTCTATTTAAAACAAACTTGCCAACTCCTACTGCATATTTCTCTTTTCCGATCTCGACACCAGGGAAAAATTAAAAAGAGCAGTATTGTCATTGAAGACAACATTATCCATGCAAACAATGATAGTATGATAAGATAAACCATCATAAGAAGACCAGTAGCATAATCTAAGAAATCTAACAGGAAAGCAAAACCTTCTCGACCAATGCATCCACATAATAAGGCATACAAAATAAGCAATTCTTAAGCATACCCGACATAATTGGAGGAAATGGCAAAAAATATAATTTTGATTAGCATAGACAACATTGACTCCATATTCGACAATCCCACCCCTAAATAACAAAATCAACAATCTAATACTTTCTTATATAATTAAAATTAGTTATATAGTCATGCCGAAGACTTACATAGTTCTATCTTCAAGAAAAGCCATAGTGCATCCTCTCATAAGTACATAAACAACTCCCTGAAAGCACTATCATTAGAAGCCTGAAAGTTTAGAAGGACAGACTCAAAATTAGCATCTATTTTCACATTCACTAACAAAATAGCCAGTTTCCCAGTTACCTTATCATATCAGAGTTTTCATGTTTTAGTTAGTCTTCCTTTTACCAACGCTACAAAATAAAAGATAAAAAAAACTGTTAGAGACAACAGTTTGACAAATTAGAGGCACATAACACTTGAAATTTATGGATGCAAATCAGAATCAAGGTAAATAATTAAAATTATTGGATTGACGTATTCAGTTTTTTGGGCTTTCTAATGTATGTTGTCGAAGATTGCTTAGAGAACATGGTTGTCCAAGATGGATACTCACATTCTCTTTTGCCTACATTTTTTCCTTCCTCTCAACTTCCTCACGAGCTTCTCGCAAAGAACATGCATGGCAACCCTCGATGTCTAATTTTCATTGCTTAGTAGTGAGGAAACTTTGAAGTCACAAGAGAGGTTCAAAAAGAAAACCAGCAAAAAAGAGGAACTTATGTAGATAAACAAAATTATTGAAAACAAAATTGAGCAGAAAAAGAGTAGTAGGAAAAAGAACTCATCAAAATACGGCACAAGTGCAATAAACAAAGAAAACCTGCACAAATAGCTCATCAAATCAGAGAGTTCACACCAGATTCAAATAAAGCAAAGATGGATAAACATTGAAAGAGTAAACACCAAATCCTAATTTTACCAATAGGTAGTGCAAACAATAAAGAAAGAAAGATTGCAGATCACTCACCAAGTCAATGAACACAAATTTAGAGAAAGAGGACATCGGAAGAATTTGAGTAAAATTGAAAGAAGTGAAAAAGGTCAAATATAACCCTCTATTTTAGTTTAATAGTTAAATATACCCTCCGTTAGTCAAAGTAGATAAATATACCCCTTCCGTTAAGAAAGTACATAAATATACCCCTCAGTTGACAGAATCCCCAATTCCACCATTATTTATCCGATTTAACTTAAAAAAAAAAAAAACATGCCCGACCTGCCCCGACCTGCAAATTAAATTCTTTCCACCCAAATATATCCACCACCACTACAACCGACCCAACACAACCACCACAACCAGTAAATTCTTCATAACCATCCTTGCATGTATTCTTCCGTCTATTCTTCTTTTTGTCATTTGGATCATCTTTTGTTTGTTAGTTTACCATTATTGGCATTATTTAATTATAATGAAATTACAATTTTCTCTTGTTTTTTTCCAGTGCATGTAGCACAAAATTGAAGCAGAGAAGAAACTGTCAAATTTCACATTTCAAGAAGGTTGTTCTAGTGACAACAACATTTTGGTGAAACATTTGCAGGAGGAACTCCGGAGCTATGTAAGTTATATCCTCATTTATAATAGTCCAATGTGCAGTTAAATGCTTTTTGTTAGTTCTTTGAGTTGCAAGTTCTAGTGGCAGCTATTACTAGCACTTACATTTATGAGAAATTCGTGCTGTGTCATGACTAAGATAATCAGTTTCAAGCTAATAGTGTGATTATCTGAAAAGGAACTTTATAAAGAGAATAATTCCACAATAAGCTGTATAAATCCTGCTAGTTTCTGCATTATAGGAAGCTTTGTCCTTTTAGCTTTCATCAGATTGTTATAAAGGGGTGAAGGATTGATCTTATATCTTGAAGTTCTTTTGCTCTACTAAATTTTAAGTATGCTGGATTAGTGACTAATTGGATGACTGTCCCACCGGTTATCAGAACATTTCTTTTCAGTGCCACTTTTAACTATAAAGAATTTCAACTTTGGTTTATTTCTCAGAAAAGAAAAAGATTAAATACCTAAAACCCTCCCTAAACTAATCCATGTTTTGCAAGTTTAATGGTTAAACTATGGGGTGGTACTGTTACCCTCCCAAACTATTTACTATCTACTTTGACTAACGGAAGAAAACATGCAAGTGGTGGTGGGTATATTTGGGTGGAAAGAATTTAATTTGATGGTCGGGGCGGGTCGAGCATGGATTTTTTCAGTTAAATCGGGTAATTAATGGTGGAATTAGGGATTCTGTCAACTGAGGGGTATATTTGTGTACTTTCTTAATAGAAGGGGTATATTTATCTACTTTGACTAACGGAGGGTATATTTAACTATTAAACTAAAGTAGAGGGGCATATTTGACCCTTTTCCCTTGAAAGAAATAGAGAAGTCGAAGGAGCAGAACAGGGCTTCGCCTTGATGTTTGAGGCGAACACGTGTTATAAAGGGTTGCACTACACGTGTCCTTAAGGAATGATACAGAATTACTAAATAACCCATAAAGGACTTCATAATTACAGAAACAAATTTTAACCATCAACAACAAAATCATAAAATAAACCACATAAATTCAAGTTCAATTAACAGTGCTTCTAGCTTTAAGTGCAGATTTTCCTGCCAAGAGAACACTTCTTTCAAGGAATGAATTCAATTACTTCAAAATAACTACTCCGTACCATTTATATATGTCGTACAAAGATACCAACTGATATCAGTATATAAATACTATGTTAGAACCTCACAGAAAGAGGTACCAATGGTGAAAAAATAAAGACTAGTATGCAAGGACCGGAGATGTCCTTAGCAATCAAAACATGTCATCAGCAAGTAACATATATAACGAATTACAGGTTTACTAAATAGCTAAGTTGCTCGGATTCTTCACTTCCGGTGCCGCACACGTGTCGACACGACGTGGGTGTGGGTGTGAGTTTGGGATCCGTACCGGATATTTTCAACCAATTTTGAGGGCTTTGATCAAAATCGACGGAGAAGTTCGGACAAATACGACTATCTTTGTAATCAAAACAAAAGCTACATTGAAATTGTACAAAACGGAATATACCTTATGTATAGAAATTTCTAAGACAGTCCTTCTCTTTATATCTCCTTCTGGGATTCTCTTCTTGATCAATATTATCTCTTTGGAACACCTTGTAAGTTTTTAACATAATATCTCCTATTTTAGACATGTAACTCTACTTTTAGTTGTTTGAATTATTTTTAGCCGAACCCTCGCACCCGTATCCATACCTGGATCCGTGCCTCCAAATCTTAAATGTAGATCATGAAGGATCCGACCTCTAGATGCGCATCCATATCAGACACCCACAGGCCACAACTGAGTCCAAGCAACTTAGCTAAATAGTATAACATGTTGACTAGAAAACAAATACATTGATTAAACTAAAATCATTGTCCTATAAGTAATATATATTGTGAAATAGATTCAGCCATTCCTATTTCAGCCATTCCTCTACCGTCAAAAGTAATAGACATTGATAATTTTGAATCATTTAGACATTTCTAATTGGCCTTTTTAATTCTATTGCAGTTTTCTCTTAAACTGGACATGTTGGTGAAACTAATCTCTAACCTCTGTCATCTTTCTTTACTTCAACTCTACTGCATTCAACTAATGTTTGTTTTTTTGTTGTTAAGAAATTTGTCATTTTCAAGTCACAAAGCAGTTATAACATGCCTTAAGAATCCTTCATAATCAAAGGCAAAGTATGCTCAGGAAAGCTATTAAACATCACTATTCTGAAAACACCATAGTCGCCTTTTGTATAAAGTTTTAAGTATCCATGTAGATGTTTCATATGGCTATCAAAAGGAATATTTGTAGGTGAGCATTTTATGTGAATCATATTAGACAGGGCAGACAACTTATTGTACAGGACAAATATTATGGGGAAGATAAGAGTAAGATTCAATTACCACATTAGTTGGAGTTCTTTTCCCAAAGCTTTTATCCATTGCTGTCTGTTTTTTTTTTTAAATACTTCCCTCATAAGGCTTTTAAGGTCCCTCCAGTGAGCCGTTAGGAGATAAAAGCTAGCAAATAAACACTAAACCTACATTAGGTAAAGAGCAAATTAGATCAAGTAAAGTATCTACTGTCCGTACAGGCTATTGCAAAGATGTTATTACTTGCAAGGTGGAAATATAACCCGATATATAGAAGATCGCTCCAACTGATGGCAAGGACCAAAGACTAATGAGAGACTTCCAAGATTCATTTTCTTGAAAATGCCAATTGGCATCTGTAGGCAAAACGATGTTTCTAATATTGGAATAGTCATGATTATGAAAAGCTTGATAGCATCACAAAAGTTCAAATACATATTTAATGGTTCCTTTCCTCAGAAAATATTAGTGTACTATTTCAAACTACGTGATAAATCAAGTTGAGGCTTCGGTTTCTTCACGTGCCTTTACTGAATAAAGTATTTACCTAGACTCCTAAAGGATTTTAGGGTAGTTTTTTTTGATTAAGCACCGGGTGTCCGAGTCTCTTTGAGCCCCGACTAATCCCGGGGGTGCACAGGCCCTCTTTGAGAAACTTATAAACGGTCAATATCTAATCATATAAACTGATACAATCATCTTGCCTCGCATAATCACCATTCGCTTTTGGGAAGCTATCAGACAATCAAACTTGTCGACAATCAAAGGAAATTCTTTATTTACATACTCTTTAACAGGAAAACTCAAAATACTCAATCTATTACATTGAAAATGTGAAAGAGAAGAGCATATTATTGCCTGAACAACAAAACAATTATTTTTCTAACAAAGTTCTCTCAAGTTACGTTGTTGTTTCTTGTAGCCACATCCTCACAAATAATATACCTATGTGCCCAAAACCAACAGGAAACATCTACTCTTTTTATATACTATCAACGGAAAAGGCTCAAATATGCCATCCAACTATCGGAAATGGCTCATTTATGCCACTCGTCAATAGTTTGGCTCATTTATGCCATCGAACTATAGGAAATGGCTCATTTATGCCATCGAACTATAGGAAAACTACCCTCATCAATAGTTTGAATTTATATCGCCCGTTAATAAAAATGACTCATCCATGCCATATTTCATTAAAGCTGATTTTACAATATCATATATGACACGTGGCCTCCAACAGATTATGGTTGTGAGTGGGTAAGGCAGTCGGATTTTTTATTAATTTGGTATTTAAAAAACAAGTTTAATTGAACGATATTATAATTGGAGGCCACGTGTCATACCGGTATTATAAAATGGCATTAATAAAAAATGGCATGGATGAGTCATTTTGTAAGAGCGATGGCATAAATGAGTCAAAATATTGATGAGTGGTAAATGGCCATTTCCTATAGTTCGATGGCATAAAACCATTTTCAAACAAACTATTAGTGGCATAAATGAACCATTTCCGATAGTTGGATGGCATATTTGAGCCTTTTCCGTACTATCAATATCGAAATCCCAGTAAATGGAACAACTTAATAGCAAAATTAAAGTAATTGGAAAAACTCTTACAGTTTACTTGGGAAGCAAAAAGATTATGTAACCTATTAATATGAGATGTCTGGAGTTCACTATCAAACAGACCATGTATCTGAACGACACCGGAATATAATATTACCTCAGTGCTGCATAAACTACAGAGCGAGTCAATGAGTCCATCTCCTGCATTGACCTATACTGAAAGAAGTTACTTTTAGAGGTCACATCAAGAAAAAATCAAAGCACAAACATCATATTATCATTTATAAATGAAAGTAGAGAGGCAAGTAAGGAGTTCGGATATCACAAGGACTATATTTAAACACTATTAGGTTTACAAACACATTAGAAGAACTGTCCAGATACACATTTCTATACATATTTCTACTGACCTAGATATCAAATAAAAAGAAGGAAAGTTAAATGAAAACTAATCATGTATATATACCTTAGTGTTTAGATAGATACTCCACACAGAGAGATAGGACCAGGGCTTTCTGTTAATGATGAATTCTTGGCAAAATATAATTACTAATTGTAGCACGCTCAAAATGTAGAGCATCATAAAAGAATTATCCAATATTCATTTTCTTTCATGAAAAAGATTCATTCTTTTAGAAAAGAATCAATTTGCAAATACATTCCTAATAAGGGATAAGCTGCATATTTCACTGTCATACTTTTAGTTGCCAAAAAATCTTTTAAATGACCAATATTTGTGCTATCCAAAGTTCTCGCCTTGCAAAAGGATTAAAAAAAAAAAAAAAAACAGAGAGACTCCAAAAACAGTAAAAAAAAAATAAAAATGAAATCAAAGCTCACCTGGTAAATCCTATCGGGACCTGAGAATGACACTAATAAACAC
Organism: Lycium ferocissimum; assembly: GCF_029784015.1. Lineage (NCBI taxonomy): Eukaryota > Viridiplantae > Streptophyta > Magnoliopsida > Solanales > Solanaceae > Lycium > Lycium ferocissimum. The sequence continues at coordinate 10,820,348 of NC_081348.1, forward strand.
GGAAGAAGAGGGTGAGAGAATCCACCAGAGTGCGTAGGAAAAGCTTGCGGAGAAAATTGGAAGAAGCTGTGAGAGAGAGAGAAATGAAAATAACTACACAGCTGGAAAGAAGTCACGCAGGTGTGTTGTACATGTTACACCTGGAAAGCTAATTGACTCAATTTAAGCACAAAGCCCAAATGTAAAATGACAGAAATACCCTTCGTCGTTCAAAAAGCTTCACTTATTAATAGTTTAAATAAATTAAATAAATTAAATTAAATAAATAAATAAAATTAAATAAATAAACTAAATATATCTGTATGCCTTTTCTTCTAATTTTATATTCCTTGTGTCCTCGTTTTTTCCTTCATGGGTGGCGTCTTCCTCCGGATTTTTAAACATCATAAAACTATGTTCTATTTATGTTCTTCGTGTCGTTATGCACAGGAGTAGCTGGGTCTACTTTGATGAAATCAGAATCTTAAATTTCTTACAGTGTGTTGTGTAGTGACGGACACAGGATTTTCACTGAGAAATTCAAGATATAAAGAAATAAACACATCAAGAAATCATCCACTATATATACATACAAAACAAAAATTATACTTTTGTATGATTTAATTTTCCAGCATAGGGGGTCAGTTGCGCCCCTACCTCAGCACCTTGTACTGTGGAGTACCGCATGCATGTTGAGAAAGGATATTAGGGAGCACATGCTGAACGTATATATTATCAAATAATCAAGGAAACTTAATTTTCTTATCAATCCAGTGCGAGAAGGGTAATCTTCTTGTTGATTCCAGACCATACATTCCAGACAATTCTTTTAGGAAATTATGTTTATATAAATGATCTCATTGAATGTGTGCAAGTAATAAGCAGAGAATAAAATGAGAGAATGTAATTTGAGAAAGTTTGGTATATCCCACATAAACCATTAGGTGCACCTGTCAAGAAAATTGATGTCAAAAAGACGGCATATACTCAAAATCACATGATAAGAAGTTATGTGAAATTCTTCCAATCTCTCGAAGTCCAAGCAAATTTAATTAAAAAAGAAAAAGCAGAATTACAAAAAAAAAAAAAAAAAAAAAAAAAAAAAAAAAAGAACATCCATATGGCTATGCCAACTAGATTAAAACTTTTGTTATGCACTCACACTTTTAATGTGTAGAGAATTTCGAATGTCATAAAGCTAATTTATTGAATTTGGAAAGAGTCAACTATATATAGACACACACACTAACTAGTGTCATTTGGCCTGTTCAGCTCTTGCTTCTTTGTTTTTGCAACATTAATTTGACACTTTTCAAACAATTCTAAATATTAAAATACAAATACGTATATGAAAGTTAAAGAAAAACATTTTTCTGAGTTTATATATTAGATTTTTTTAAAACTAAACACAAACAATTGAAAGCTTTTCTAATTGTTATTTTACTGAAATTCTTTGAGATTAACGTCCTCGATAATCCAATGAGCTTTTCATATGTTAAATTAATCTCATTTGTTTCTTTGAATCGAACCCATATTGGCTAACATATTTGTAACCAAAAGATATTACGTCATTCAATTAACGCCAAAAATATTTAATGTGAAAATATTGTTGTATGAGAAATCAATAAAGTTAACTTATAAATACATATAAAGAATTAAAAGCCTTGATATTATAAGATATTTTTGTAGATGCTCTTTCAAGTTAAATCACACAAAAAAGTACTGAAAAGTAATAAAAAATTAAATTGTTCTTACTTTAAGCTTTGACTTTCCTTCCAAAAGATGGCACGTTAAAAAAAGTAAAAAATATACTTTTTGCAATTATCTGGTATTGTTATTGTTTGGAGATAAAATTGCATTTTCTTTAACTACAATATTTTTCCAAACATTTTCAGAATATATATAAAAATAATATTTTATAGTTCCTCTTTTAATATGTAATTTATTAGATAAATTTTATGTTAAAAGTGTGCGCACGTAAAATTTGATTAATTAACTACCTTACTTCGAAGTTCATTTTCGATTGAGATGAAAGGACTATAATAACATTTGTGATACATTTTAAAAGTATTTAACAATGCTATAAGTTTATTCGTATTTATTTTTTTAATTTAAAACTTAATCCTACCTTAAGTGAAATCTTTATTCTTTATTAATTACTTATTTTTGGTAGCATGTGCGATTCAAAATTACAGCAGAAAATAAACAAAAAACTTTATGTTTAACCGAACGAATAAAAATTGAAAATAACAAATAATAATCGGTAAATAACATCAACAAATAATAAATAGTACTATAAGAGTAATATTTTAGTTCAATAATTATGCCTATATTAAGATAGAATTTAAATGACGGGATAATTTTTTACGTGTCTATAATAAATCTTAAGGAAAAATATAAATTAAAATAAATTTAATAATATTTCCTCTTAAAAGACTCAAATATGTATGAGTATGCTTTGTGGGATCCACTTTAACTTTGTCATGACATCATCATTTTAAGTGGCATTAAAGAAGTCCTTAAAGTTCTCAAAATTTCCCAAAATGGTGAGCATTCATAAAGCCATAAAAACTTCAATTAAGGGTAAAAAGAGACAAAACAATTCATGTGAGGACTGCAAAAAATGGTATTCTCCCTTATATATATACTAGTTATGTGAGGCCCGTGCTAAGCTCAGGCCCAAACTCAAGATATAAAAATAGATATTTTAATTAAAGAAGTATAATTTGTGTTAGTACAAGTGTACAACAACAACAATCATATACCTATTGTAGTCCCACAAGTGGGTAATTACGTTAGTAATAATTAAATTTCATATAAATATATTTTCAATATATGAAAGCAAAACTTTAATTGCACCTTTTAATATTTTAACTTCCATTTTGATGAAATTATTTACTTCAAATCAAATGCGGAGCCAGAATTTGACATTTATAAGTTATGTATCCCAATTTTCTAAAGTTATTTAGCTCTAAATAAATAATCTATACATAGTTAATGAACTTTTAAGACAAATACATAATTTAACTTCATGACAAATAATCGGAGTCAATTCTCTCCTTAATTAGGGATCAAGGGTTCGAACATGGATATGGAAAAAATCTTTGGAGGAGCGGCTTACAAAAAATGGCTATACTGATACAACGCTTTAATTATCGATTAATTAAAATAAATGCGAATATCGAGCACCAAATAAAAAATCAAAGAACATGAAAAATGAGGTAGGAGGTTCGATAGCTTTTGAAAAGTAAATCTTAAAAACAAAAAAAATAAATTTGACTTAAATAAATAAAATTAGAACCTAAAAGTAATTAATTAAAAAGTTTTAAAAAAATTTGAAAATTCTTGCGAGAACTACAAAAGTCCCTAAGTTTTCCCTTATATATAGTAGTAATATATATATATATGTACACACACACATCTCTATATATATATACACACACATATCTATGTGTGTTGTTTGGGTTGCATTTCAACTTAGTTAGGATGATTGCCCACCTACAGATTCAGTACGAGTTATGGCCTCATCGGCCTTAGAAAGTAATAAGAGTTGCCTTGATGGCCTAAGTAATCTGATGATGTCCAGAGTATATGAGTTATAGATTGGTACACTCAGGGTGCACCGGGTGCCGGCCACGCCTCCCCAAGTTTAGGGCGTTACAAACCACTGAAAATTTATTAAAGTCAATAAGATACTTATTAAATCTGTATTGTTTACATTCACAAGTCTACAATAAGCTCAATAAGAAATAACGGATATTTCCAGAGTCGAACCAAATAAGAACACAACAAAATAAGCTAGACGAAATCATTGAGTACCGAATCAACAATTTCTAATCGTAGTACACGGTATAAAGATGTTTATCATATCCAATATTTAGTTCCTCTTTAATTAATGAACAATAGCTTTACACTTCTAAATTGTAACCGCGCAAAGCAGAACGCAGTATTGTCACCCATGAGGCCATGGCATTAAAGCAGCACAGTCGTCTTATGAAAATAGTGTGACCTGCACTCCTTTGAGGGTTCTTATTGTTGCAATAGAATTGTTGTATATGTGGTCAGCAAGTGGACCTAAGCGGGTACTCCTGGCTTCATCTCCAGGTAGCTTGTCACCCTCGAAATCTACAGTTCAAGAAACAAATATGGGCAATTTGAGATAAAAGAGAGAGAAGAGTATAATTTTAGTGAATAAAATGATCACCAACGGTGCATAGTACATTGCTAGAATATAAAGATGTAGCGGATAGTCTTTAGCTGCTGCTCGTGCTGTAACCTTGTTATTCAAGAAAGCAACTGGAAATCGTGCTTTGGTCATTCGACGCACTTCCATTAGGAGAACTTAGGAAAAGGGAAAAAAAGAGGTATTTCAGAGTCTACTGGTAGGTTGGTAAAAATGGAAGGAACAGTAAAAAAGTAGGATTAGTAAATCAGATAGTGTTTTTCCACATAAAACGAAGCACCCATCTCTATGTCTATCTACAAAAATTAACAAATGACATTAATCTTTTCCTTCCTACCCTTCAAACAAATCAACCTGTTGCATTTATAAAAATAGAAAGCAAGGCACCCAATCTCTATGTAAATCTAACCCCATACTGAACATGGACGAAGTGTGCGCCGAAACCACTATCATAGCAACTAGGGGTGTCAAAGATGGCCCAAAAGTTGATGGCCCGCCCAACCTGCCCAAAATTCTATGGGTTGGGCTCAAGATATATTCATATTGGGCTGATTTTAGTCCACCCCAACATAACTCATTTTAAAGTGATCTCTAACTTGGCCAAATACTAGCCCACTTCTAGCTCATTTTTAAGATTTACTTTAATTTGAGTTTATTACTTGAGATTTACTTCATTTTTTTCCTGTGTATTCACTTTTCTTATATCATGTATCTCATAAGTTTGGAGTGTATTTGATAATTGTGGAAAACATTCCACGAAAAATGTTTTCCGCAAAAAAATATTTTCCCGGGAAAATGTTTTCCTAGAAAATAGACCCTTCAAAAAAAAAACTAGGTCAAGTTGGGCAGGTCATGACCCAGCCCATTTCAGCCCACTTAACTTTTGGGCCATTGTTAGCCCAAACCATTTATTACCTCAGCCCATTTGATGGGCCCAATTTCAGCCCAACCCGCTCATTTGACACCCCTAATAGCAACTATTGGAATGTAGATCTAAAGCCCTCAACGTGTTCAAAAATGAATTCAATGACTGTTGACTCATCATAATAAGGAATGACAAAACTGAGTTAGCTGCCAAATCTTGGTTATTGAAGGATAAAATGCAGAAAAGTAATTTCAAGGTAGTCGGTCGAATTAATTGGAATGGGTAAATATAAATAAACGAAACTGCATTTATCAATGCTAAAACACAAAGCGCCCAACTTTGAACACAAATTCTATGCATGTGCCGTACATGGGGAATCCAGAAGTTAAACTTTATTCAAGCAAGATCCATCAACTTGACTAGATTTCCATGGCAGAAGAACCAAGTTCTTGATATGAGAAATTATAGAAAATAGGAAGATATTTTCATGAAATAAGATGTTACCACAATAATGACCTTGTGATGGAGTGAAATTTGTCATCATCCAAATTTGAAAGCTCTTGAACACCTCCAGCAGCACCAACAGCTTTGCTTTGTGAATCTACTGTCCCTTCGGCATTGTCTTTGCACGCACTAAGATCAGCCTTGACATCTGAAGAGTAGACACAATGCTTTTGGAGCCACCGATCAGTCTCCCAGAGTACATGCATTATGCTCTCTCGTGCTCCATAACCATGACTCTCATATGGTAGAATTACAAGGCGACAAAGTGCACCATGACCTTTCAGTGCATTGAAGAAACGATCTGACTGTATTATGCAAAAACAAAAAAAATGATTAAGATCAAGACTCTTGAAGTCAACGCTAGCAAACTCATTATATAAATCTTGCAAGAACTAGCAAATTTATGGAGTGAATCGAGACCAGTTGCAACTATCTTACCTACTTTAGTTGACAGGGGCAACATTCAATGAAAATATGGCAATCTTGAAACAGGAGGCTGAAAGAAGTAAAAATAAGAGGACCGTCATATTACCTGCATTGTCAAGGTTCCTGGATTGTTGTCCTCCTCCCCATGGACAAGCAAGATAGGCTTCTTAATCTTATTGGCTGACATAAAGGGGCTCATCTCAACATAAATATTGGTCGCCTCCCAAAGTGTTCTCTCCTCATTCTGGAAAAGAAAACAACTAAGTTCTTAGCAATGCAAGTGAATGAACTAAAGCCTCCTATAATGCAGAGAGAAACACCAAATCATTAGGACTTCAGACTTGTCGGGCTTAAACAGGACTTGGGAGGACTACCTGGAATCCAAAAGGTGTTAGTGTTCTGTTATAAGCTCCAGAACGAGCAATTCCACAACAGAAAAGATGAGGTGCATGTGCAAGGAGGTTTGCTGTCATGAATGCCCCATAGGAGTGACCACCAACAGCAATTTTGTTTGGATCAGCCACCTGCAAGACAACACCAGAAAGCTCAGCCGAAACTTCAAAGTTTAATGCGACATAAGTTCAGCGAGGGGGAAAAAAAAAAAACTTACTCCCCGACGTATAACTTCTTCCACTGCAGCCTCAGCACTTGCGACAAGTTGTTCTATATACCTGGTTAAGCCAGCATTTATTCATATAAACACCCCAAACCTCCAAGTAGCAGATAGAAAAGTAAAAGAATCCATTTCAGCACAAGACAGATAAAGGATTAATCCAAAAGGAGACGATGAGGAAGCAAGTCCACTCAACATCCCACGACACCCTCCCTTCTCCACCCCCCAAATAAAAGCAAGAAAGTGAGAAAAAAAGAGTGTAATAATGCTTCTTCACTTGTCAGCAATCACAAGGTCGCAAAATCTTATGGAGGAGAACTTCAGTAGAACACGTACATGTAGCACGTTATTCAGCATATACTGGGGGAAGGTTTTTACATTCAAACTACTCCCACGATCATTAACTCTACAAATTACTAATACATCAGCAGTATCAGTGGCTAGCACAATACTAGTACAAAGTGGATTTTTAAAGAAGAATTAAATTAGTGGTTTTGATGGAGAAGTCCAATATGCGCTCCAACAAGCAACTTTCAGAGAATTTTTAGTGAATTAGCTTACTGTGGGCTTAACCATCTAGAAAAGAAGCACAGGCTCTGACTCACAAGACTAGATTTTCTACACTTCTCCTCTTAAAGCTTAGTCTTGTAGGTATGCTTCATTAGTCAAAAAAATCTAGGAGTCCATTTAGTCTTCTTAGGGGGTTGGTATGTCAATAGAAAATGTAAAAGACTTCTAAGGGTAGATAAAATCATTGAATATTTAAAAAGTGAAATGAGACAATCAAATTGGAGCAAAACGAATCATGAGGATTGATGTAGCTAGCCCCAACTAGCTTGAGATTGGTCTTATTTGTTATTGTATTTGTAGCAAGAAGAAAGCCTAATTTTTCCACAAGTAGACCAATGATTCTTAACGAGATTTAGTCAAGCAGTCTTATTGCTGCTCAAAATGATAAAGAGACGTCACATCCTTTAATATTTGTGCATAAGTTTACCTGTCATTGGCCTCTTCATCACCCTCTCCAATGATAGGAATAGTCGGCCCTGATAAGACAGCAAACCTGAAATTTATGGTTCCAAATCAAACAGATCCCCGAAAAGATTAATATGACTACACTGGAAAGATAACAAATATAATGAACAAAATTGCGATGGATAATACAGAGAACAGAGACGCACCCCCTTGCTAACCATAGGAGGGGGGATGTTGGCCCAATGCCAGCAAACTCATTAGGAGAACCTCGAACTTGGCTAGCTGCCTCTTTACTCTTAAATTCTCCAGGGTATGACCATACTAGGCATGGGAGAGGTCCATCTCTTGAGGGATCATAAGCTGGTGGAAGATATAGGGTCGCAGTAAGTTGAACTCCATCCTTCCTCTGATACCTGATCATTTCTTTTTGCAATGATTCCAGCTGTGGGTATGGATGAGGGAAGTTTGTTATCTGACATGCTTTTTTCTCTGGCCAGCTCAGAAGGTAGTACTGAGTGTTTTCAGTTTTGGATTCTTTAGAAGTGAGTATCTTCAACTTATTTATTGACAATTCCCCTTCCTTCTGATCAGACATCAAAGCAACGACGGTCTCAAAATATTTTTCCTTGTCACTCTGCCATATTCGTTCCTTACTGCCTGTATTTCTGAAAGAATTCATGTCAGATCACTTTCTTTGGCAAATGAAAAATATGGAAACAAACTGCACCACCAGACCTACATGTCAAACAAATCGAGGAACGGAATGTTTCCTTCTGGGGTAGCGCCACTTCCATTTAATAACACATAAGTGTTCCCATCATCTTCCTTCTTCACTTTCGCAATAACATAAGTTCCAGCAGGAGTTCTCCGCGACATGGGAGAACCAGGATCAGAATAAACATCTTCAGATGATCGATCAAATAGGATCCGTGGATTTACATCCTCTGATCCGGGGGATATAACCCATGTCCTCACCTTCCTTGTTTTGTACCACGATTCATAAACTAATGCAAGTGTATCATCACACCAAGAAATCCCTCTGTACATGTAAGAAGATCCAATATAAGAATAGCATCATTAATTGGACAATAATTTCGGTTCTTAGTTCTTTGTTGTTTATTTGACAAGTGAACTCCCTTGTCAAACATAGAGGATAAATCACGCCTGTTTCAAGGCAGTAATTGATAGCAAGACTATCAGAAACATTTTGCTATAACCCTATATAACAAGTAATATGTGCTTTCAAGTATCTATAAAAGAAGTCCATATCCATTTATTTTGTAAAATGAAAAAGGAAAAGCTATCACTTTTTTTCTAAAACCTGGCAACCCAAGTCAAATATGGTATTAATTGCGTAAAAATTTTCTTTTGAGGACTTTGGATTATAAAAAAAAAAAAAAAAAAAAATGGTATGTTTTAAGGACATTATCTTATGTTATTTGCAGCCATCCACCAAAATAACTTGACATTCAACTGCTTCTAAGTAGCATTACAATCCATGCTTATTAGAGAGGAGGAAAACTTTACAAATCAAGAATCAACGACAGTTTGGATGTGCATTTCAGAAGGTTTGTACGGGATTGCGAACTTGGGAGTTTGATATATTGCTAGCAAAGGTGGAAGCTCACAACATCAATGAAGGTGCACCAGACAAGTTGAGATGGGGAAACAAAGGCACATTCACAGTGAAAGAATGCTATAGGCAACTATGTTCTCATAATCAATTGCCTGATATATGGCCATGGAAGCTAGTATAAAAGACTAAACTGCCTATGAAGATTACATGTTTCAGCTGGGTTATACTAAAGAATGAATGTCTTACTCTGGATAATCTGAATAGAAAATGCTTCCAGTTGGACAACATATGTTATTTCTGCAAGAGCATTCTGGAGACAGTTAACCACCTCTTTCTGCACTGCCCATTAGCTTATGATCTATGGAACATGCTCCTATGTATTTTTTAATTTAAGCTGGGTGATGCCACAAAGTTTGAGAGAAGCCCACACGTCTTGGATTTATGGATAGTTGATAAGACCATCACAAAGGTCTGGAATATGATTCCTGCTGCAATTTTTTCGTGTATTTGGACTGAGAGGAACAAGAGTACGAGAAAGAATTAACATGTTCCCTACGAGGAGAAATTAAAAGAGGACTCAAATGTTTAGGGAAGGCCAAGAGAGGCAAGTTGTTTTGAAGGCAGTTTTCCGATCTACAGACATATGAGTCGCATTGTTCTCGAGTACTAAGATTTATCTCCGAGTTTTGAGATGTTGAGTATGTTATTTCATTTGCACCAAGGTGTGAACTCATGACTACTAAGTATTAAAGGATTAGAGGTTAAACGAATCGACGTCGGAAGAAGGTCGAGAACTGTGCAACTTGACGGGCAGATTGACGAGCCGTCAACATGGTCGACGGTCCATCAACCTTGCACCGTCAATCAGCCCTGAGAATCAGAGGCTGCTGCAAGTTGACGGTCGTCAACAGTGTTGACGCCACTGTCAAAGTTGAGGCAGTGGTTGGGCTTTTGAGATATTATATATATTGACCCCTATGTTTGTTAAGATACAACGCAGAATTGGTATGTGCATATATGTATAGTACGAGTACAGGTTAGCAGATCAGAGATAGATTCATTGTTGACGACTAAAGTCTATATGGTTGATAGACCAAATCCTATGGGCTCATAATAACGACATAAGGTAGTGAACAAGGAAAAAAAATTACATGGGATTGAGGATAAGTTAAGAGAATGGTGGTATGAAGAAGAGGTCGTTGTAAATAACATGGAGGGAATGACGAGTAAGGAAAGAATAGGATAATGAATCGATAACTAAGAGCAAGATGACAAGGACAGCAAGTTAAAGGATGAGTGGAGAGTGAGCAGTGACATTATGAGATATTCGTGATTAAAACAAATAAAAGGAAAGATTTAGAAAGGAGGCGGATAATTAAATGCCTACCCGCTATGGCGGCTACAATGAGTATGGTATGAGGAAAATACGCTCCCCGCAGGTACTTCTGTTCTAGGAGAGAAATTAGCACATACGTCAACTCCCATTCAAGCTCTTAAAGCCAATTGCTTAGTTAATCTTTTTTGCTGGACAATGTTGTCCCCGGTATCTAATACTGAACAGTTTTTAGATTTTATTAGTACCCTAACTTTAGAAGGAATCAATGTATGGGGGCCTGTAACTCTCTTTTGTATTTTGCCTATCTGTAATTACGCCCCTGTAATTATGCATTTACTTGATGCTTTTCTAATGAAACATCTTACTTCATCAAAAAAATACTTGCTAAACAATTGGCATAGTGACACCAAAAAAAACAGAACCATTGACTATTTGCACACTCTTATTCAAAGTATAACTTGCAATCCGATACACCATAAGTATTATCTTCCAACAGAAAAATATTAATCATTCTTCAAGCAGGTTTCCAAAGATAAATGGAAAAACAAGTTTTAACACACATATGAATCCCAGATGTATAAATCACATTTGTTGAGCAACAATCGTACATAACATGACAGGTATAATTTTGTACATACCCATAGCGAAGATCCAATTTATGCAAAATTTTAGGCTGTTCATTTTCAAATGGTGCAGCAGATTGTGTATAAATTATGTCACGTGGAGAAACTTCAACTTTAGCATCACCACCATCTTGTGTCTCAACCCTGAAACAAGTTCAGGTGAAAAGCATCAAATGAGTGACAATACTGACAATAAAGCATCAATTAAGTGACGTTACTAACAATTCCACATTTCGATGTGCAACTATTACAAATTGTCGCTTCAATGGGGTAATAAGTGCTAGATAGCACAAGCATCCAGATATTAGTGGATAACCAGGAACAAGTTATTCACATGAGAAATATAAAACAAACAATGCCTATCTTTCTTCTCCCTTCTTGATAGATCAGTAATCATTCAAAATTTCTTTTATTCTTTTTTCATCAAAAAAGAATTGATATGAGTCATAAGCCATAATACGAACCAAAAATCAGTTATAAATATCTGGATAAGATTATCAATCAATCCCCCCAAACAGGACTCGAGGCAGTTTAATTTTTCCCATCAAATCCAAAACCCTCCATCTTTCTTATCTGGGCAGTCTAGAAGCACATCCGTGGAGGTTCGTTAACCAGTGAACTAAAGCACTAGAATAGATTTTATATGCTTACCAATAGAGGGTCGATGGTTTATCTGCTCTCCAATTGATTGATCGCATTCCTTTCCTCACACTATTGAATGCAATGGGAATATCTTCGGCAAGGGGCAAATCGCAAAGTTCTCTCACAAATTCTCCATTAGCTTTCCACACTTCAACCTTTTTGGGAAACCTTCCACATGGTACAACAAATGAAAACGGCCTGTGAGTTGAGGTGATCATAATGTATGTTTGGTCTGGGGAAGGGTCCATTGAAGTGTATATAGCTGGTGGACCAAAAGGCTTCATTTCCCCATCTAAAGAAGCCAAAACCAGCTGTGTAGTAGCATAATACTCAAACAGATCTTCATCATATTCATCTTTGAGCAAATCCTGATAGGTTCTAGCTTGAATAACATTCTTCTGCTCATTAGATTGAATCTTGGGGCCAGAGGGAACCAAAGGTTTCCTTGGTGGATCTCCACGAGATAATGGAATGGTACTCACCAAAAGAGTTGAGTCATTCACCCAAACAAAGCTGATAATGACAGAAACAGAGTTGTCAGGACAGGGAGACAGTAGCTTCGAATCAGCAAACTTTCCTCTTAATGACAGATTGCAAATGGAAAAGGACATACTTGTCAAAAACAGCATTTACATATATATCTGGTGACTCAAAAAGAGGTCTAGCTTTCCCAGTATCCACATTAGCAACCCATACTCTCAGTTTGCTGCTGCTGCCATCATCCTGATACAAAAAATAAAAACATCACATCTACCTCGTGACAAGGGACCTTACATGAAATTAGGCATAAAAATGTCAGAATTATACAAAGTGAAATAGCTGAAAGCAAATCTAATATTAAGTTCTCTGTAACATCAATGTACAAGTAATATAGACACATAGGCGCACGCATGCATATATCAAAATACCTCATCAAGACGGACACTGAAGGCTAAATGCTGACCATTATTTGACCTTCATAAAAGAGAAAACAATCAGATGAAGAAGGAGACAACTATATATAAAGGGAAATATTCAAAGAAAAGATGGTGAAGATTTTTCCTAGAGATGATGAAGAAACTTATAAAGTTGCCTTGGAAAGAGCACTCCTTTATACCATGCCGATAAGATATCATCACAATGAACCTTCATGGAACTGCAAACCATGACTTCTCATTTTCTTCTCTAGTTTCACATTGCATGCAGAATTAGGAAAACTTTCTGTTTTCTTCCAGTAATTAAAGTGATGTACAGGTTTAACCAGGATGATAACTGATAGGAAGCACTGAACTTTTTCTTTTGGATATGGCAAACTCCACCCTCCAAACTCCCTTTACCTAGGAGAGGAACATGGTCCTTTCCAACTTTGCTACCTTAGAGACTCGAAAACCCAACCTCATCGTCGGAGGTGAAGGGGTCTTACTTCTAGAATATCCCTCTCTTAGATAGGAAGTACTGAATTATAAAGGAAAAGTTTTTATAGTTTTACTTATTGCTAGTCACTCAAATGCTTTCGAAAGATGAAAACCATCAATGGTTGACCAAGAGTAAAGGGTGACATTCAGTCAACCAGATCATCTCTTCTCTTAGAAATGATACTCACTTCTAGGGAAGTTGCAATAAGTCGTTAGTCAATAGTCAAAGGTTTAGACCACTTGGAACTCATCACCATCTTGCCCGCTTAGGAAAATCTTCCTCCCGTTTGGGATGAGATGAATTTTTGGAAGTAAAAAACTAGCTGGTTATCATCTCTATGAAGGTTAGAATCTTGGAACAAATTGTTCTCTCTACCAATATACCTTTTTTTGACTTCCAGTGCATTTTTGACATAATTGACATGACAAATATGGGGAAGGGAGGTTAGCTTGTGTGAACATGTTACATGAAAGCTAAAAGTGATATAGAGTAGTATTAGTTAATAATATTATCCAACATTAACTTTTTCTTGTGAAAAAAAGTTAGATTAATCCTACCTTAACATCAAAAAGTACATTTTACATCTTAAAGTTGTGTCAGTCTGAGATACATGTAGTAGTACATTTGCAATAGTTTGTCACTATCCCAAATTGGAAAACCTAGTGCAACTACAGCATAGATTAAGAGAAAAATGTGATGCTATTATCGCCTAAGTCATTAGAGATAATAAATAATACTTTAGCATAAGTATAAAAATGACACATCAAATTTAAAATAATATTACTAGCAAGTGTTATTATGTGTTAAAACTTGTTTATCTGAATGTAGTTTTTGCAATTCGAGAAAAGGGGTCAATCTTTCCGGTATGGACTCAAAATAAAGTAGACAAAATGGGATCAAATGATTATTATATGCAGTACATATTAACTGGTAAGCCTATTGTGAAGATAAAGTCATTACACAGTAACTCAAAGCACGCATATATGAAAATGGAGAAGGAAATTACCATGTTACAAAGTTAATTTTAGCACCTTCTGGGAGATCCTGAATCTCTTTTTCCGGTCCTAGGCTACCATCTTCCATTAACTGATGGATCGCTATACCAGTGTAGAAAGACCTGAGAAAGAACATCATAAGATCCCCTGTATGGGAGCTACTTAATAAAGATTGAAATAGTACCACCATCAACTCATCAAGGCATCAACAATTACTAGCATTAAAACAAGAAAACATTTCTTCTTAAGAATTAAAAAAAAGGAAGAAGAAGAATTATACCAGCAAGGAGAGTATTCTATGAAAAGAACATAAGAGAGACCAATTATAGAGCCAGATGGAATAAAATAACCTAACATAGCGTCTCAAGCACTTGAGTGCTTGAAGGAAATATCAAGAGAAGCTTCATCATTACTCACATGCGACTCCTGGTATTACATTTCCCGTCGATGCGAATTCCAGCAAGCTTTTCCTCAGGTCTTGCTAAATCTGACAAAGGTGGCAAGGATCTCCGCTTAAGAAACAGTATTTTATCCCTTAATGGAGAAAATGATAGTGCTGGAAGTGGTGGAGCGTCAACAATATCTCTAATCTCATGGGGAGGAAGACAATATCCAGTAGCTGATGCTGATTCTACATCTGGTAAAATTTATGAGAAAAGAAAAAGATTTAATCACCATTCGCAATATACGCATATTTTATTGAAGAGAAAAAAAGAAAGTTAAAGAGTAAGTAAACATGAAAATCAGGGCGATGAAAGATGAGGAAATAAATGAAGAACGTATGAAATTTACACATCAGCCACCCCCCCCCCCCCCCAACAAAAAAAAAAAAAAAAAACAAAAACATGTCGTAACTTAATTAGCTATCCTGTTTTTATCTGTGGAAAGTAAATACCCCTACATTGACATAAAGCATGTGCACTGACAGAGGAAGTAAATACATGAGGCAAAGGAAGAGCCTTTACGGATGGACATGGAGAAAAGCAAACAACTTTATTATTAGTATCTATAAGCAGTAAAACAGTAAGGAAACTTTTTCCATTTGAGATCCAAAGCTTTCCAGCATATAAATCCGCTGAAGGAGGCATTAGCTATGTTGCATCGATAGAAAGTTAACTTGCCTTAGAGATGAGGAACAAAGGACTTCCTTTCATATTAAGGAGTCTGTTTAAATGCCATAGTTGGCCCTATGCCCTAAAATCTGGAATATAGTGCATGTGTAAATTGGAAAAGATTATCCTTTTCACAATGATTCTCATTTTAGGATGTAAGGAAATCATTTATCTTCAGTAGCACATTCAAAGAACCTTAAGATGCTAACAACTTGCAGGAATGAATATTAATCAGACCCAAATCCAATAAAATTCTTCAAGAATTAAACAGTTAATATAAATCAAACAATCAATCAACAATGCCACAATCCACACAAGTTTGGATCAGTTAAACAAATCTCCTACATTGATTCCGCTCAAATCAGGTCCACCCCATTCCAATAAAAAGAATTGCTTTTTTTAATCAAACTAGACGCACGCACTCTAAATCCCACACTTATCTCTTCATGGACAACTAGTCTAACCCCAATATATCAACTAAACTGTTAAATAGAAGTATTACAGCCCCTAGTATACGACCAGATTTTTGGCCATGTTTATGAATGAAAATACTTTCACCTGATCAAAAAAAAAATTTACAGCAGTTCTCTTATTTTATCCTTTTTTGACAAAAACGGGATTCATTGGCTTCAACTATGAGAACTCTACCAAAATTCTTCTATTATTCATCAAAGTTCCTCCTAATCTCCATCAACATTAGGATTTACCCCTGTTCTATCATCGGAAGAACGGAATTCATCATTTACCAACGTGTTACTTGGGTCCAGTACTTAAAAAAACAACTTTCAAGACAAGGTGATAGTTCTCTAAATCTCATACTGGATAACTAGTTTAGTCCTAAGTAGTTAGTAATAAAGGTTTAACTGGCAGACATTAAGGAAAATAAAGAGTACCGTCATCATAAGCAACAGCAGCGCCGTTAGAGGCAGTGCCGTTACCGCCGTTCTCAGCCGTAACGGCGTTGACGGGGACAAGATGATGAAATCTGGATGAAGCCATGCTGATTTTAGAGAATCTTCTAGAATGCGAACGCAATAACGGAAAGCGTTTAACGGGGCGAGGAAGAGAAGAAGAAGAAGAAGATGAGGAGAAGAAGAGGGTTTTGGTTGAGTGTAGAGAGAGTAAAGAGAACCGATGGTAGACTTTTGGAAGGCTCATCATGACTGGTTCCTAGTAAATTTCAATTATTCCATCCATTTGACAGATTCCAAAGTTTTTTCCTTTTTTAATAAAGCCAACTTCCCCTCACTCTTTAGATTTTTTCTATTTGGTCATTTTAAACAAAGGCATGAGAATTGAGATGCCTTATTTTTTCAATCTTTTTCAAAGATATTATGTTTTAGTGGGGAGTGGAAAATGCAGAAAATTAATTACAAAGAAAAAGAATCATTGAGAATTCCAAGTCTGTCAACACTATGTTGTGAATGTTAGTCGATATTACTTTATATTGTGAAGGTTAGCCTATATCCACTATCGTTTGCCACTATCTTTTACAGGATTGATTTTCCTTGACAAGTGGATTAATTTTTTTGCAAAAAAATTAAGTATTTTGTCATACTATATTAAGAGGTTTGATGATGTAATTCTCGGGAGAAATAGATGAACTATTTTCCTCGAATAACAAGAGGGATAGGACATTACTTAGTTATAAAATGGTAATTAATGAAATTAAAAACAGGAAATTAATTTTTTTCACATCATTATATTCTTAGATGATCAATTGTGATTCCTCACTCACCTCAAAACAAGAGAATAATCTTACTAGCTAAACCAAAAAAAAACAAAAGGAAAGGAAAAAATGAGTATGAGAACGATGTCAGTCATGTGATCATGGCTACAACTCAATAGTGAATCGATAAAACTTTTGTCTAAGGCTTTTAGCATTAAATTAAATTGATATACTTAATAAGAATTAGGTTATCTTCAACTCTTATAGTTTATTGATATCACTGTAAGTCTCCTACACAATAAGTACGAGTTCAATTCATTGTTTACCTTTTTTTATTTTTCAATATAGTAGAAATTTCTTTAAGAAATAACAAGAAGGAATGAATCTACAATAAGGTTAAACCTTGATATAATCAAGAAATATTAAGCTTTACATCGGGAAGGTTTCACTGGCTAGAATTCTAACAAGAGTGAGGTGCTTTCTCCATCACTCTTACTCTTTGTGAGGTGAAGCAGAAACTGCAGCCCATTTCCCACATCATACAACATTAGACCCAACCTCCCACCAATCCAGCTGCCCAATTGACTTCCCAAAAGAAAACCCAACCACCTATTTTTGCCTTCTCCAATAATTCCTCCAATATATGACCCCAACAATGTCCCAACACTTCTAATTATTGCCTCAGCCAATGTGCCACCTACATATACAGTCTCAAAAAAGTCCCATCCAGATGACACCATTGGTCCCATAATGTGCTTCGCTTGTAAAGATGCTCTTTGGGCTGCAGCATTTCCAACTTTCTGCCCTGTTTTCATTGCATCTTCAAGACTTTGTCCTTTGGACAAGCTTTCTTGGACTGCTTCTTTCGTTGCTTCATTCCTTACCTTGTGCACGTGAGTTGCTCTAATGTAGTATAAATAAATTTTTACCAATTCCTTGAGTAGGCAGCCTATGGTTCCATAACTCATGTCGAAGCAGTTTGTGAATGTGAATCTCTCTGTCTTGCTTCTTGAAGCTGATTCTTCTCCGACCAATTGTCTACATTTTTCAGCTGCAGAAGAGAAACGTCAAAATATGATCATTGACATCTTTGTTGCTTATCAACTCACAAGAACATTAAAGATAATACCAGGTCAATAATTACACCTCAATCCCAAGCAAGTGTGGTCGACTACATGAATTCTCGCTATCCATGTCGTCGCTCCATTTAAGTCAATCTCAGTTCAATATTATAAAAATTACGGGCAGTTTTTTCTAGCACTAGAGTTTCTCTACATGTTCTACTCGCATATGAATATCTGACAGCCTAACATCTCTAGAAGACTCCTAGCAAATATGACTAATAAAACTTAATCCAATAATTGGTATCGCCTATATATATCTTATTCTTCCATTGTACGCACTTTAATAGCCTATAATTGCCATATTAGTTAACCAGGGGGTGACTAGTGACTCTAGTAAAAAATACAAGCTTGTGCATTATATCATCTTGAGAGTACTAAAACTGCTGGTGCAAAAGGATGTGGGTTCCAGGTAAATAGCCCAAAAGGGAAGGAAAAAAAACAGAAACTCGGAAATCCCAGGGGCGCCAGCTTGCACTTTGCTCCACATTCAAGGCGGATCTAAGGGGTTTGTGTGTTACTTTTGGCTCGGACGATGTATATAATATATGCAAGAAAATTAAAATATATACATATAATAAAATCACATTTATTTGCCTCTATTCAACAGAATCAGTTTTGAGGCAAAGGAAAGTTGCTGTAGGAGGCGAGCATAGATATACCTATGAAACTCAGAACCAAAACTGCTGTCAACGCTAGCAGCTGTGCTTTCATCTTTGCAGAAATTTGTCCTACTTCTTTCGTCTCGGACCGGACTAATTTGTGTTTCAGGGTAGAACATGGTAGGGATTGATCAGTTTTAAAATGTTAAAGGACATTGATCCTAGAGAGAAAGGAATCTGAAATCATTTCCTAAAGGAAAAGGAATGCAAATAAAAGCGTCCAGGTAAAGGAAGCAAAGATGCCAAGGAAACAGGAAACTTGGATTCAAGTTAAGCATATTCACTCCACAGTTTAATTTGAATTTCAATACTCCCATAATGTTTCCTCTTTCCACAGATACCCCATCCTTGTTTCTTTCAGAACACTTCTATTCAGTGTCCAACTTTTGAGGCAACAACAGAATGGGAATATGTTTCGTTTGAAAATGTAGCAGAATGTTTTAAACGAGTTGATTAAGGATCCCATTATCATGTTCATGTTGTCGATGCTTTGAGAAAAAAGATATGGAGTAGTACTTATCTATTTTTATTGTAAATAGAAAAATATACAAGAGCAAGGAAAGTCCATATTTTTTTTTCTAATTTCAGTCCTCTTTTCATTCTTTGAACCAAACAAATTATAGGCGGCTAACGGATATTTAAGAGAAGAACATCCAAAACTTGGCTAAATTTTTTCCTTGAAGATGCTTAAATGGACTTGTTCGCTGTCGCTGATATAGTTCATAAGGGGAAAAAAAACTATCAAATCTTAAATGGCGTATGGCAAGTCACAGCTAAACTTTTTCTTCTAGCTTTTATTTCTTAAATGAATATGTCGACATCATGTATGACTTGGAATAACAAGTGTGTGGTGGTCTATCAGAAAAAACAAGAAGCCTCTTGGATTTTTAGATGTTAGGATTTTTTAGAGCCTCAAGTGTGCTGAAATATCGGAATTTCGAGACTTGAGATTCGCCTAGTCACTTCATAAACCCTTTGTTCACACTCTAATTTGAACAACTGATTACAAGGACTATCTTTATTGCGTGAACCACGGAAAATCAGGCTTCAAAATTTTGCAGAGGCAAAAAACAACTAAATGAGTCCATATCTGTCTAAGTCTTGATGAGTAGAGTTACATGTTATAACAAGTACCAGAGATGAATTAGTCAAAGTATGCAAACAAAATTGACTAGACACTAGTGGAATTTAAAAAATATAAGATATTGTTAGCTTTGAATAATCGTGGATTACTGTGAACGCTACAAATAACAAATTTCGTGGCCAAGCCAAACAATCATCTAAACCACAACCAACTCATGGAAAAAATATCAAGCTTGATGCTTTAGACTTTGTATTTTGTGCCATAGAGCCTAGACACACCTACCATGTAAAGATATTTTACCACAATATCTCTCAAGACGTGCGTGTCTTTCTTTGGTTATAAAATGATAAGAAATGTGTGCTCCCAAGTCATTCCATTCTCTACTTATATATGTAACTTCCTACCCGTAAAACAACATATCCTAACAAAGATTGAGAAAGCATTACATTAAAATCTTCAGAATGGCAACAATTACTGGTGTTAGTCTCACTACTCCAGCAATCTTAGCCAAAAAATCCAACTCTCCCAATTTCAAGCCTTTTAACTTCCCCTGCCTTGACAAACCATGGAAAAAATCATCAGCTAAATTTGGGCTGGTGTGTGCAGCAGCACCAGATAACAAGCTTTCTGACCTTGTGGCTGACAGTGTGAAGGGGGCAGAGGAAGCATGCAATGAGAATCCGACTAGCGGAGAATGCGCGGCAGCTTGGGATGTGGTGGAAGAGACAAGTGCAGCAGCTAGTCATGCAAGGGACAAGAAAAAGCAAGAAGATCCTTTGGAAAATTACTGCAAGGAAAATCCTGAGACTGATGAGTGCCGTACATATGATAATTGATAATTTTAGCCATGTGCTTTATTTATCCCCTTTGAATCTTGAATGCTCTAAATTATAGGATATTCGTATCTATAATGAAAGGATTCTTCCTGTTTAAATTAGTCTCAAATACTATACAAATCTTTTGATGTTGTCTTTAAGGAAAGTGATATGCTATATGAAGATCAATTTATGGAATAACAGGGAATTAGTTATATGTGTTTCTTGAAAGTCTTCACGCTCTGAATTCAGTTTTCGTCGGTCTTGTGACTAAACTACTAGTGTCTAGTAGTATCTAAGTTGTTTTTGTGTGAATCTTTGTCTGCTGAACCTAGCTCTCAGAAGCAGGGGTGGATTTAGGGGTGTGGCGGGGTTTTCACCCGAACACCCTCGACAAAAAATTATAATATATATAAGGTAGATATTATGTGTTTTTACACATGTATAAGTTTTGAATACCTTAAACAAATCAAAAAAGTTAGCTTAGGTGGTCAGGTGCTCATGACCTAACTTTTATGCTTTTACAACCGCTACGATTTTAATATGCTTTTACAGCGAGTACGATTTTAAATTTAACTTACCAATCAAAAATCATTAGTCAATCCCCTGTTTTCATGCTCAAAATCCCTCTTGGTGCAAGACCTCACATTCCCAACTTCCTTTAACACTTAACAGTACCACGGCGAAAGAAAAAGAAAAATCCATTTGACTTCCACTTTCTACCGTTTATTGGATAGTTTTAGCTAAGTTGATTAAAGCAAAACTAGCTTGCTGTTTTGATTAATAAATTCGTATACATCATCCCGCTCGTCTCTTTATGGTGAGATGGATTTGCATTGCCATTCTACGGTACAGATTTATCCTGCTCTATTATTTAATAACTCCCTCCATCCCAAACTAGTGTTACGTTTTGTTTCTCAAGAGTCAAATTACATGAACTTTGACCAACATGTTAACATATTTTCCTTTTATCATATTGATATGAGAAGATTTGCTACTTATAATACTTTTCATATAGCTTTTAAATATCTAAGTTCTAATTTTAAAACATTGAATTAATCTACTCCAATTTAACTCTAAAAATTAGCCAAATTGACTCTTGAATTTGAGAGGGAGGGAGTATGAACTAGTGACAATAGTATATCCGAATACATATCATGTAATGATATAAACATAGACTGCGAGTAGGTTTTTTACCATCATTTTGGTAATCTAACATTAGTCATCTGCCGAGATCCTTTGACATGAGGGTGTCTTTGCTAACTACTCCTAAGTCCTAACAGTATGATAGTAATTAACTAATTAGTATTTAGGAACCGGCACTTTCCACTGACAAATAATCATCACATGAGAAGCCTATAGTTTGGTTTCAGGGCATGATATGTAGTACAAACTAATTCAACAATTATATTGATCATCATATCACCTACAAAACAATTTTAATTAACAATTAATATGTTGAAGATATATTCTCAAATAATTTCAACAGGAAATATGTAGAGAAAGACATGAAAATAGGTAATATCCCCTGCCAAATTTAAAATATATAATATCCCTTGTTAGGATTATATAGGGAATTTTAAAATGACTGATTTTTTGTTTTCATCTTATCATCTTAGGCTTAATACATAGCTAGCCCTTTAAATTTGTCAAGATATTTCATTTAGACACTCGAACTAAGCTCTGTTTCAATTGAACACCTTAACTCTTAATAAAGTGTTTCAATCAGATATTTTCGGTTCAAATCTTAAAAAGAAAAATTGCGTGTATATTCATTCGTCAACTAGGTATAATTAAGCTAACCATATAAAATATGTCATCTCTTTAAGTATACACATAGACCTCAAGTAGAAAATCCATGGGGTTTTACGGCTTATTGAGGTGAATGAGTACAATTAAAGGAGATGACATATTTTATGTGATTAACTTAACTACCTAATAGACGAATGCAAACAAATGCAAAAAAATTCAAAACCTGAACTGAAAGTGTCTAATTGGAACACTTTATTAGGAGTTGGGGAGTTCAATTGAAACAAGGCATAGTTCGAGTGTCTAAATGAAATATCCTGACAAGTTTAAGATGTTATCGGGAGACGGGGCCAGATCCGTGAATATTGCACTGTTCCTTGCAACTAATTTCTTCGACAGTTAGCTTACACAATGCAGCGTTGATTAAGTTGGCGGAATTAACCAATATCTGCAGTAACAATTATGCAATCATGTATAAATTTATGTTGTATAGCATATGTAATTATTGGGGCAGCTAGAATTTCACTAAGTAAATTCTAAATATATATAAAAAATGAAATACATAAAAAGTTAAATAGATTCAACATTTAACATATATATATATATATATATATAGAAAAAATTAATTTTAACTTTTTATGCACAGTCTAATTTTTTAAGAAAGGAATTTCAATGAACCCTTTGCGCCTTGCACTCCCCTACCTCTGCCTATATATACATGCAATGAGAATACGTGTATTAACAATGCAGTTACGGAACAAAAAAAGAGAAAAAATACCTTTTGGCGTAGGTATAATTCATATATATCAATCTCTTTATTGTTAATCATCGTATAATAATCTAAAGTATCTTTTATTAATCGCCACATAACTGTTGAGTTTATTAATCGCCACATAACTGTCGAGTTCCACATCAGCTTGGAAAGGGAAATTTGATTCCTTATATGGAGCCCGTTTGGATTGGCTTATTAGTTGCTTATAAGCAGTTTTCAATTTTTTTGAGTATTTGGCTGGCCAGCTTAAAGTCATTTTGTGCTTAAAATAAGCACATAAAATTAATTGGCCGTTTGCTTGGTTTATTAGTTTATTCGGTTATAAGCCAAAAATAAGTTGGCCTACCCCAACTTATTTTTTTTTTGACTTATAAGCTGTTTCCAACTTATAAGCTGTTTTTTTTTTAAGCCCATCCAAACAGGCTCGTAATATTAGGGAATCACCACCTTATGAGTTATCTTTTGAAATTGAGTTATGCCAAATAATTATTTTCGTATCATGCTATCATAACCAAGCAACTTTGATATGCTTGTCCTTGTGTGACCTTTTTTGTCATGCTTTCTCTTGATTCGAAGGTCTTTTGGAAACAGCCTCCTTACCTTTTAAGATAGGGGTAAGGTCTGCGTACACTTACCGTCTCCAGACCCCACATTGTGAGATTTCACTGGGTATGTTGTTGTTGTTACTGCTGCTGCTATCCTAACCATAACCAAGCACATTCCAAATTATTGTTTACCCGATATTGTTAGACCCTCATTTTATATTGTTCATGTTTCAAATGTCCATCCCCAAACGTATTGGGTTGTTGATTAATCCAACGTCACCTGTGGGAAGGGAAATTCATGATAACATGTACGAGGATGATGCCAGCTTAATTATTTCTACATCAAGCAATGGTTCACATGCAACTCATTAAAACGTAGATCTATGAAACGAATTAATTAAAAGGTTAATTAAATCCTCGTCTTCTTGAGAACCCACAGAAGTGTTTCTCTTAATTGCAGTATCAAACTTAAATATTATGGTTTCAAAATGGCGGCCAGAAAGTTCGTCTGCAGTTTGTTCTTGTTTCACTTTCTTCTTGTGGCTCTACTACAGAGTTGTTCGCAGTTTGCTATGGCTGGAATGTAATATTTCTAATCCATACACAGAGCTAAACGCAGCGGAAAACTAAATAGGAACTTACCTTCAGCCATGGTTGTTCAAGTGTGAATCGTCTTTCTTCTAGCACCGAAATAGTAACCCTGAAAGAAAAGTAAAAACCCCAGAGCCTTCTACCTATGTCTATCACAATTTCAGAATCCTGGAATGCTGGATTGTGCGTATTTATAGGCAGGTTAGGGACTCTTAGGTAATAACTTTAATCCTAGGGACTTCTCCATAAAATATGGTTATCGTAGGGACACCTAATAAATGTTTCCTCCCATCAAGGAAACTTGCGGATATGCATAACCAATAAAATATTATCTACTATAATTATCATTTAGCAGACAATGTAAATAATTTGTTACCATAATATGTGGGTCACATTAAATTCTCATTAAAGAGACATTATTCTTACATTCTCCCACTTGGCCCGCATATTATAATCAGATAATTGTTTGAGTGATAATCATGACCATAAACTTTATTCACTCACAACTAAATTGTTATGCAACAACCACTTCAACTAGAACACGTTACTACACGAATCATGGTGGTCATGCTCTTAAACAGACACTTCCTTCCATGTATTACAATGTATAATATGTTCTAACAAAGTGTCCAACAACTTTATGAATAAACTTAATATAAGTCATTCAGAGTCCAACTTTTGTTGATCCAATGATCACAACACAATACATGAAAACCAAAATGTGCACTGTCATGTATAACAAAGAAACAATAGTGTCTAGACCAAGTGTTAGAACAAAGCAAGACTTAAAATGAGTTACTAAGACCCATACGAGTTGCATGATCCTTGAAAACGTTAGCTGGTAAACCCTTAGTCATAGGATCAATAATCATCAAAGTAGTACTAATATGCCCAAAACTCACGTCTTGCTTCTTGACATAGTCTCTAACCATCAAATACTTTATGTCAATGTGCTTGCTTCGGCTGCCACTTTTATTATTCTTTGAAAATAATATTGCAGCTGAATTATCACAAAAAATTCTCAATGGCCTAGTAACAGAATCGACAACTCTAAGGCCCGAACTAAAAAATTTCAACCATAACGTCTGTGATGTAGCTTCATAGCATGCTATAAATTTAGCTTCCATTGTGGATGTTGCAACAATGGTACACTCCTCCAAGATACAGCGCATCCAACAAGAAGGAAAATGTATCCAGAAGTAGATTTACCAGTCTTTGCATCCACCCAAATCAGAGTCTGAATATCTAATGACATCCAATGAGTCAGAATATTTGTATGTGAGCTTAACATCCTTGGTTCCTTGCAAATATCTCAAAACCCTTTTACCAGCTTTCCAATTATCAAGACTAGGATTACTTTAATATCTGGCAAGCATTCCTACTGCAAAGGCAATATCAGGTCTAGTGCAGACCTGTGCGTACATAAGGCTCCGAACAAGTGAAGCATAAGGAATTCCTTTCATTTGCTCTTGTTCCAATGCATTTTGTGGACATTGATTCAATGAGAATTTGTCACCTTTAATGATGGGTGCTGCAATAGGTGAACGCTTTTTTTCATTCCAAATCTTTCCAGAATTCTTTCAATGTAGGCCCTTTGAGATAGTCTAAGTAATCTTTGAGATCTATCTTTGTGAATCTCTATGCCGATGACATAGAAGGCTTCACCCATATCCTTCATTCCAATATTCTGAATAAGAAATTGTTTCATCTCATGCAACAATCCCAAATCACTACTAGCAAGTAGAATATCATCTACATATAGGACTAGGAAATTATTTTTGCTCCCACTTATCTTAAGGTATATACATTGATCAATGATGTTCTCAGTAAATCCAAATGAAGAAACAACATTATGAAATTTAATATACCATTGGCGGGAAGCCTGCTTTAGTCCATAAATGGATTTATTCAACTTGCAAACAAGGTGACTATTATCCTTATCACAAGTCTATTTTTGGCCATATATTCCAACTCTTCTTTCATGGCATCATACCAAAGTGTGGAGTTCTCTCCACTCATGTCTTGTGAAAAAGAGCATGGATCATCTTTTAGTCTAATATCATGATCAGACTCTTGAAGGTACACAACATAGTCAATAGAAATTGCTGGCTTGCGAACTCTTGAGGATTTTCTTATTCCCACTGGTTCAGACACTCCTTCAATTGGTTCACGTAAAGCGGGTTGATCTTCATGTGGCTCCTCATGTGGTGGTAGCTCTTGAACAGTTGAACTTGTTGCTCTTCAGACAATTCATGAGAATTTGTCTGAACTACATTCAAGTTCCCAATATATAAAGGTACCACCTGTGGTTCCCTTATCTCTTGCAATTCCACCACTTAAGTTGAACCACTCCCACTTACTTCATGTTCCTCAAGAAATTTAGCATTTCTAGCCTCAACAATTTTAGGAGAATGAGAAGGACAATAGAACCTAAATCCTTTAGAGTTAACTGCATAGCCTATAAAGAAACCACTTATTGTTCTTTCATCCAACTTTTTCAAATGTGGGTTATAAACCCTCACCTCAGTTGAACATCCCCAAATGTGTAAATGGCTTAAACTAGGTTTCCATCCTTTCCATAATTCAAAAGGCGTCTTGGGGATGTGCTTGGATGGAACCCTATTTAAAATATACTACGCGGTTTTTAAGGCTTCACTCCATAAGGATAAAGGTAAACTTGATCTGCTAATCATGCTTCTTACCATGTCCATTAATGTCCGGTTCCTTCTTTCTGCCACACCATTTTGTTGTGGTGTTCCTGGCATGGTATATTAGGCAATTATACCTTCATTTTCAAGTAACTCAGCAAATGGACCCTTAACTTGTCCCTTATCTGTGTGCCTATCATAATATTCTCCACCCCTGTTAGACCTTACAATTTTGATCTGAGCTCCTGTCTGTTTCTCTACTTCTGTTTTGTAAACTTTAAAAGCATCAAGTGCTTCTAATTTGTTAAATAGAAAATAGAGATACGTGTACCTTGAATAGACATCAATAAACGAGATAAAATATCTTCCACCATTCAAGAAAGGGGTAGGAAAAGGTCCACAAATATTTGTATGTATGATCTCAAGCAATTGAGAACTTCTTTTGGCAACTTTAGTGGATTTATTTTGTCTGCTTACCCTTTATGCAGTTCACACAAGTCCCAAAGTTAGAAAAATCAAGAGCTTCTAGAACTCCATCATTAACCAACCTTTTGATTCAGTCAATAGAGATATGTCCCAATCTCTTGTGCCAAAGACTTGACGAGTTCTCATTGATAATACATTGCCTAGTGCCA
Organism: Lycium ferocissimum; assembly: GCF_029784015.1. Classification (NCBI taxonomy): domain Eukaryota; kingdom Viridiplantae; phylum Streptophyta; class Magnoliopsida; order Solanales; family Solanaceae; genus Lycium; species Lycium ferocissimum. Next base: position 10,847,863 of record NC_081348.1, read on the forward strand.
ATTTCTTCATCATGCAGAGTTAAAACATTACATTCAATCGTGGGGTCTAGCTCAAATTTAAACAATCTTCCATCCAAATTTCCAAAACCAATAACTTTATTATCTTTCAAAAGTTTCACTGAAGAATAATGAAAATTGAAATCATAACTAGCAATTGATAGTCTTGAAAGAGAAATTAAATTTCTAAAATACGATGGAACAATAAAAGGTTTTTTCTAAATCTAATTGAAAACCATTTTTCAAAATGAGCCTATAAGTCCCCATGCCTTCCATATGTGATGGCATCCCATTGCCAGAACAAACTTTTTGCTCACTTTCCATCGGCTTCCTTAGAGTTCGGAAACCCTGCATGGTTTTGGCAATATGAGTTGTGGAGCCAGAATCGATCCACCCTGTATTATCAGAAACTTCAAGAAATTAGATTCGTAACATACAAAGGTAAATTACCTTTCTTCTCAAGCCACTTCTTGTATTTTGGGCAATCTTTCTTCCAGTGCCCTTCTTTCTGCAGAAACGACAAGAATCTTATCAACAATGCATTTCTTCTTCATAGAAACACTTTTGCCCTTCTTCGCATTTCTCTTATCATGAGTCACCAAATTAACACTTTCAGGTATCTCATGCTTCAACCTCTCATCTTCTTGAATACACGTGGTCAGGAGTTCATTGATTGACCATTTATCTTTATGTGTGTTGTAAGATATCTTGAACGACCCCTATTCCGCAGGAAGAGAGTTGAGGATAAAATGCACAAGAAATGGTGCAGACATATCAACCTCAAGGGACTTGATTTTAGCAGCAATGTCTCTTATCTCTATAATGTGCTCGCGCACTGTACGACTTCTATCAAAGGTCATACTTGAGAGCGTCTTCATAAGGGTGCTGGCCAGCGCCTTGGCAGAGCTTACAAATTGTTCTTAAATAGCCTTCATGTAAGATTTGACCTTATCACTATTAGGGATGGAACCCCTAATGCTTTGGCTTATATGAGCCTTTATGAGCATCGAGCTCAAGCGATTGGATCGCTCCCACTGCTCATAATAAGCCTTAGCATCTGGTGTACTTGATTCCGTGGGTTTAGGTGGTTATTCCACACGGATTGCTAGATCCAAATCCGAGCACCCTAAAGTGAGAAGGACTTTCTCCTTCCATTCAGTAAAGTTCTCACCAGACAACATCAAAATTCAAGCATTCTCGTTAAAGATCGCAGTAGCAAAAGCTGTGAAAACTGCAAAACAAGGATGCACACATAAGCTATGAAGTACAAACCATCAAAGTGAATCGCGCAAATGCCGACTCTAAGTAAATTATAGACCTTCCTGTGGGCAGAGGTTGCAACACACGCACAGAATTTACTTAACTTTATTAGACTAGTAAACCAAAATTAAACTAGAAAACAATTTGTACCTGTGGGCATAGGATAATTTTTAAACAGAAAGGTTTACTATCTCGTTCCAATTAATCTCACCAAAATAGTTACCTCCCTGTGGGGCCGAGCTAGCATTTTAATGAGATAACTGGACCAAATAGATGTCATTAAAAATTTAATCACTAAACTTTATGTGATTAGATAACTTTATTTTCTTTTATATCAAGTACTTAAAATGTTGTGGCTACTTTCAAGCACATGAGATAAAAGAAACTCAGAATGACATCTCGAATAATTAAACTTAATAATCAATGGGCTACTGGATATAAGCATAACGCTTACCCCAAAGGTTGATCTTTATAATTAAGCTATTATAAAACTTAAACAGTAACTAAAGTTTGTCAACATCAGAACATAACGAAAAGGCATACTCAAAATTATCATGCTATTGGTTTCAGGACTTAATGAAAATCTCTTATCACTGTTATGAAATTAGATAACATTGAAGTTCTAAATACGTGAGTAAGATTTTACCAAATAATGGATTCAACTTCAAATAGCCAGTGACGTCACTAATTCTTATATGTGAATGAATATAAAAGCTCACCTTTGACTCCTCCAATCATTAGAATTCACGCATAAAGAAAATAAAATAATCAAAAAATTTACATAAGTACACATAGTTGGTTGTCAAGGTACTAAATTATGATTCCACGTCATATTCCTTAAATACAAAACTAGATCTTTCATGTGCGTAGGCTACTGTCGCCACTCTTCAATCAAGAATCATGTAAGTATTCATTATCATCGCTTTAGAAAAATCAAATTGAATAAACCGGCATGAAGATTTGTTTTCAAAACTGAAATTCCCGTTCTATAATTTCACAAACCTTTTAAGAGTTCAATACTATGGAGTAACACACAATTTTCATGAACACAAATAGATACTGAACAACACAATAAAGGCCACAACAAACCACTAAGAACAGATTTCTACAGTTATGGGTTCTTACCCGTTTAGATCCAATCTAATTAGAACTGAACACCGAATAACATGGCAAAAGGTAGGCTCTGATGCCACATGTAGTATTTCTAATACATACACAGAGCCAAACGAAGCGAAAAACTAAATAGGAACTTACCTTTAGCCATGGTTGTTCAAGTGTGAATCGCCTTTCTTCTAGCACCGAAATAGTAACCCTGAAAGAAAAGTAAAAACCCTAGAGCCTTCTGGCCTATGCCTATCACAATTTCAGAATCCTGAACTGATGAAGTCACAAGCGTATTTATAGGTAGGTTGGGGACTCTTAGGCAGTAACTTTAACCCTAGGGACTTCTCCATAAAATATGGTTACCCTATGGACACCTAATAAATGTTTCCTCTCATCAAGGAAACTTGCGGATATGCATAACCAATAAAATATTATCTGCTATAATTATCATTTATTTGGGAGACAAGGTAAATAATTTGTTACCATAATATGTGGGCCACATTAAATTCTCATTAAAGAGGTATTATTCTTACATGTAACTCCTGTCAAGTATCTACCACGATTTCTGGGACCCTTGCCTTTTGAGCTTGAAACCAGGTATTTTTAAGTTATATATACTAACAATGTAAATACTTTTAGAAATATGGAAATTAGCTACGAACTTTATCGAATGATCTGTCTGTAAAAAGCTCGTAGTTAACAAAAAAAAAAATTGATAATTTGTCGCTAACATATCGTTAAATAGGATTAGAGGCGAATTTTGTTGATTAGTTGCAAAAATTTGTTTGTTGCTAATCCCTAATCTTTTTAGTAGTGGAAATTGTTTGTATGATTTATAAGCCATGAGTTCGAGCATTGCGATCAATTGTTGATGCCTGCATCAGGTAAGCTGCCTACATCACACCCAAGGGGGTGAGTGGCCCTTCCCGAACTCTATATGAACGCGGAATGGTTTGTACACTGAATTATCCTTTTTATTGTTCACCCAAGGGGGTGTGTGGCCCTTCCCGAACTCTATATGAATGCGGAATGGTTTGTACACTGAATTATCCTTTTTATTGTTCCTCAAGTTTCTTTAATTTTTTTCTCTATTAGCTGATTTTTTTAAAAAAAATATCTCAATATCTGACAGGGACTCCAGAGTGGAGGCCTGCTAAATGTTTGGCTATACTGAGACGCTGGTTATCTCATAAGCATTTTTAGTTGAGACATTATTATTAGTCATTGTAAATATTCATTTCATTCGAAAAAATCACCTTAGAAAAAACTTAGCGTATAACGCTAGTTGCAGCGAGCACACGGTATTATTTAGTAACACACGAAAGAATAGTGCTCTCTGTGCCCGCTGTGTGGCTGCGTGAGCTTACTGCTTCACTTGTGCTAGCATTTTATATTTAAGAAGTTTGGGCTTACTCTTTGTATTTTGATGTGGGAGTCACCACATTTCTTTAGTGAATCGGCCAAAATGGCAAAGCAAAAAACGGAGCAGCTGCATTATTTAGTGGATCTTTTACTTTTATGGTTACTTTAAGTTGGCTTTACAATGGTAATGAGTTGTGCAAGAAACCTTATAGTATCTGGAAAGCCAATAAAATGGAACGGTGTGGCTTTTGTTCAGAATGGTAAAGTCTGTTCTTAACGGACATGAGTTCTTAACGGACATGACTTAAAAGACTCCTAAGATATTATAAATACCAACTTATGCCCGTATAAGAGCAGGCTTGTTTTAAGCGCATACAATTGGAAAATCAGTAAACAAATCCGATAGACGATGAACTAACGTTAAAATCTGGTTAATTAAGTGTCCACGGCCTGCTCGAAGAAATGCCGCACAGGAGATTAACTTGTTACCCTCTGGAACTTATAAGTACATAGAAAATTTTGTTGGAAGAATTGGGTAGGTGCGGCGCTAACGCAGGCCCCCACTTTGCAAACTCTTTTGCTTTAAACTCAGTTCACCCTTAATGAAGAAAACAAAATCAAGAATTAGTGACGGATAATTTCTGCTGCTAAACAACAATTATCTGTTATTGATCCTATTTAACGACAAATTATAAATATTTATGTTAGCTATGAGCTATTTCTATTTTTTATTGTAATTATAACCATAAAAAATCATGTCATGTTTAAGACAACTTTGTAAGAACTTCGGGTATATAATGCCGAAAGTTTTTTTTATTTTTCCTTCTTAAATTTCGTGCTCAATTAAGCAACACCACATAATATGAAACAAAAGAGTGCAAAGTAACTAATAATACCTCCCTTGTACACAGTCCTAGAAGACTGAAATGGCAAATATGTTTGATTCAAGAAACAGATGTCACATCTTGGAAAATTCACACCCCCTCATGTTAATAACCTCACCGAGATGAAATAAGTAATAAAATTATGCATGAGTTTCCACAAGTTAAGCATCCATGCTAAAGTTGCACTACTTTGGTCGCAAAAACAGGCAGATGCAAACTCTTTTTGCTGAAAATTCTTGGAAGAAATAGTTGAGTTCTATTTATTTTCTTGTCTTTCCCTCTCTCTCTCTCTCTCTCTCTCTCTCTCTCTTTTGTTCTGATTTTTTTTTAGTACATCAAGACTACTGTCGACTTGGATGAACAAGATTATCTACAGTGAAGGGCTGTGGTGACTATAAACTCCATGTTCCATTTTTTAAAAGTGTATTGTTCTATTGAAAAACATAAAATGAATTGTTTGTGAAACACCTTAACCTATAGCATCAACATCCAAAAATATCCAAGCAATAAATGTGACAAGCAGAAAAGAAATTACTCATAACTTGTTGAATGAAGAAAGCAATGTTTACAGAAACAAAAAGGGGTCATCTACTTCACATTACTAGAAATTTATTTATAAAAACTAGAGAGCAAATATCATTGATACAATGCTAGAAACAGCTAACTCACCAAAACTAAAACACAGGAATATCAATAATAGCCAAACTAACACCAAGCTAGTACAAATAAGAACTACTGACACACTGCAAATAAACAAAAAGTAGCCATCAAAGGGATCTCGGTCGAGCAAGAACCCCATCTAACATCAGGGTAGTTCAAAAGTGCGAAGCGGATGCTCAAAAATACCAACATATCAGCAGAAGCTTGTGTTGTGTTGAATCGGACAAGGGAGCTGCCAGGGCTCAAGCAAAGTATCCGGAATTTCAGGAATATCCACTGCAAGTCCATTAGCATCAGCCCAGAAACGAGTGAGCGAATTAAGTGAATCCAACCGTTCAGTCAGTTCAGCCATTTGAGCCCTCAGCACATTGTTCTCCGCATCGACGCCATGGTAATTTATTCCAACAGCATCGATCCTCTCGCGCCAAATAGTGTTCTGATTCTGCAGCTGTGTTAATTGGCTCATCAACTCCTCCAAATGCTGCTGCTTCTTCATCCGTGACCGCCTTGCAGATTCACGGTTAGACTCCATTCTCTTTCGTTTTCTCTCGTCATTATTAGCAGCATATCGCTGGCCATCAGAGCCCGAACTAGCTGGTTGCTGAGTCGAAGCCATGTTTCGTATCGTTCAATGGGAAGTTAATTTAACAACAATAGGAATTCAAAGAAGGGTAATGTAAACTACTGTGTTCTTGTTGGAATCACCAAAATTTGGTTCTGAATCTGGTGGTTCTAATACCTTAAAGCGCGCGAATGAATATTTGAATTATTGTTCTTGAGGGGGGGCTAGTTCATGAAAAGACGTAGAACCAGTACAGGAATACTACGGAGAAAGAGTGCATAATGCGAATTCGACGCATAAGGGTCATGTAGAAATTGAAGCTAACATAAAGACTAATTTGTGAAACCACAATCTATGGGTCAATAAATAATTAACAAATTTGTAATACTTTGATTGTTGTGTAGGTCTCCAAATCCAAACAGTGCTTTCAACAATTAAAACGCAAATCAATCTGCAAAACAGAAAACAGAACATCTAGGTATTAGGAAAATTGCTAAAAATAAACAAATTCAACAATATCATGAGTATCAATCAACCCAAAAGATAAAAATTAACCCGAAAGATCGGCTATATGAATCTTATATATCCTTTTAGATCTATTTGATTCTAAAAAGGGTTCAGGATTACTCATAATAAGACTAATTCTACAAAAAATCTCAAGCCACCCAAAATTCATTATTTTAACAAACACGTGTACGACCAAGAGCAAGAGAAACAAAAACAGAAACCAAAAAAAAAAAACTCAAATACAAACAAAAGAAAAAAGAAAAGAAAGAAAACAAACAAGAAGGAAATAATGAAAAGGCAAAGAAAGAAAAATAATAGAGACGTACCTATAGGTGTAGAACCGAAAGTGGGCGAAAAGAAGGTCTAAAAGGCGGGTGAGAGGGGGTTTATATAGGGAGAGGAAGTAGGTTTTTTCGTAAATTCAGACAAATATTTTAATGTTTTATGTAAGAAAAAAGTAGTGCGATAGGTGTAATCAGGTAATGTGATTGGCGTGTAAATTGACAAAGTAGTGATGACAGCTAAGCAAAAAAGAAATACTGTGGGTATATCCATAAGAATCTTCCCCGTATCTTCTTTCTCTGTGGGCAACGTTTTTATTTTTTTGACCATCCAATCCAATTCGTTGTCCTTTAAGCCGATTAAGGCCTCATTTGTTGAAATTTTCATCTTTAATTATTCATGTCTCAACAATTAAATCAGTTTATTTTTTAAATTTGAATCTTAATGATCTAAATTTAATCAGTAAGTGAGTTTATTTTTATGTTACAACCACTAAATAATTTGAATAGATTTGAATGATTAAAATCTGTAACAAAGTCTTAATTAGTCATATCTCAACAATTAAATCAGTTTATTTTTTAAAGCTGAATCTCAATTATCTAAATTTTAATGATTAAGTGTATTTATTTTAATGTTACAACCACTAAATATGTCTGAATAGTCTCCTAAAACAAATCATACTTTAAAGTTAAAAAAAAAAAAAAGGAGAGTGAATTCAATTTTTTTTCTCATTTCATTTTTTTTTTCCTTCCCCTTTTTACTTTTCTTCTAATTTAAGTTTGACAGAGATGAGAAAATGTCAATCTTCTAGTATCTAATAAAATGGGATAAGCACATAGGACGTCGACATGCCTGCTTGGCATTTCAGGGGCATTTCAGTCATTTCAGTTGAAATGGGCAATGTAATTGGTTGAAAAGGCAATTTACTGTAGCTTAAATATAGATATTTGAGAGAGTTGACCAAATTGCCCCTTGCTTATCTCAGCATACATCACCACATAATCCAAAAGCTTTTCAGGATAATTTCGGTATTTTGTAAATTTTGGAGCTTAAAGATATTGTGCTAGCTTGCAATACAGATGTACTTTTTCGTCCTTGGACAAAAATATCAGCCAATGTTTTATTTATTACGCGTGCCAGCCAAAAAGGTTGTTGTCCTTCAGCTTTCCTACACCTCTGGCCCCATTTGCATTTGTTTGGAATTTCTTGAAAACTTGTAGACCCCAGCTTCTATTTTATGTCATTTGTTTTTACTGTTGCGTGCCTACAACTTTTTGTAATAACTTGTCCTTTTAGTGGCAAAAAAAGTTTTTTTTGTACTTAACTATTCAATCCATTGTTTATTAGAGTGAAAGAATTAAAATATCCAAGTCAGTTAACCTCCATCAGTTTTTTCATTTTCACTTTCGTTATAAAAAATCCTTGGGATTAATTTTGTATAATGCATAAAAAATCCTTGGGATTAATTTTGTATAATGCTACTTTAATCACTACTGGATATAGTCTTATACATACCGTAATCATTTGCCTTCAGGTAATGTTTGATTTACTTTAACTACAGTGGTTGTGTAAAAGGTTGAAAACTACATGGAAATACAAATAATTTATTTGTTTCTTTATATATACAAATAAAGAGTAATCTATTTATTTTGTTTCCTTATTTACTCAAGTAAATCTTATAAGAGGGAGCCAAAAATACAAAAATCAGAAAAAATCTCCTACAACACCACAACAATGTATGATAATCAAGAATAATGGTATATTAAAAGTTTCATTAAAGGCTAAAGTCATAGATAGACCCTCAAACTTGTCCATATTTTTCACTTGGACCCCTCAACTGAAAAAGCCACTATCCGAACCCTCCAAGAAGACGTTCATCGTGCCATATAGACACATGTCACCGTGTGTGTTGTCCACTTTTTTAGGAGCGTGGTAAGCATTTCAAATGCTATTGATGTGGATCCCAGTTGACAAGTGTCAACAGAAAAAGGCAAAAAAAAAAACAACTTTTTCTCTCTCTCCCCTTCATCTTCTCCACCACCATTACAGCACCAACAACAACATTTCTCCATTAATGGACCAAAAAAATCAATAGTCCTTTGAAATAAACACACAAAAAAAACCTTCATCCAAACACACCCCTTTACTTTTCTTGCTTTTCCTCTTTCTTCCTGCTGCTGCTATTGATGTTTATTTTTTTTTAAAGTAAATTATTTAGAAGAAAAAGAATTAGTTGGGAGTGGGAGGACGACGGATAACTAGTGGAGGAAGAAGAAAAAGAGAGGAAGGAAAGGGGCGGTGGGGGGCTGAAGAAGAGGAGAGGGGTGGTGGGGTTTGAAGAAGAGGAGAGGGGTCGGTCGGGGGGGGGGCGCTGAAGAAGATGACTATTATTGTTTTTACTTCTTTTTTTTTTTTTTTTTGTAAAATCCTTTTATTTTTATTTTTTAAAGCTAAAATCCACGTGGCTCTATCTTATTTGTTATTTTTGCGTGTGAATTACACGCATCATTTGTGTGTTCTTTTGCATATTTATTTTGTGTTTAAATGGCACATTAACGCTTGTCTTGAAGGGTTCATTTGGTACGACCTCACGTGGTTAAATTAAAATCGGTGAGGATTTGTGTCCATCATGACTTTGGCCTTCATTAAATAATCATCATACATCACTCATTCAAAAGCACCGTCTAAATGGATAAAAAAAGGTAGCCAACGAACTATTTTACATTGAGTACGAGTATGTTTGTTTATGAGTTAAGTATCACACTAATTTGATAATAACATATTCTATGTTTCATATTTTTTTCAAAAATTAAGATAATCAATTTGTTTACGTACAATACAACATTGGGCCCGTGCCAACTGCCCACTAGTATGAAATATAAGCACCAACAATGGTCTGCGTAGTGGTTAAGATTACTCCATCTCTAACTAAGCGCTTCAGTCTTGATTTGGGTACGAAGTCCCCATTGTTAGGGAGTGCTTTGCCCCCCAATGTGGGACTACCCGGCACAAATCCGGATTAGTCGGGCCCCAACGAGGGTATCGAATACCGGATGGGAAACCAAAAAAAAAAAAAATGAAATATAAGCGTCAATAATTCAAGTAAGAAACATTATACTTAAAAAAAGGATCTTAGAGGAAAAGATTTTTATTAGCATAGATTAATCTTTACATAAATTATACCATTAATACTCAATTATACTCTTTTTTCTATCAAGTACAGTAGTATATTTGTATGGTTTTTGCTTTTAGAAGCTATTAGAAAAGTTCTTTTTCTGCAAAAAGCAAAAAAATTCTAGAGACTTTTGAGAATATTTTTTATTTTGTTTAAAAAAAAAAAAAAAAAAAGAGTTTGAAAGAATGTTTTCTCATGTTCTTGAAACAGATATGGGTAGCGTCTAACTCACAGAATTAAAGAAAAACTCTTATAAATCCCAGAAGTTGTATTTCCATTAACAACTCTTAATATAATGAAAAAGAGAAAAAGTCCCGAAATATATTCGACTAATTACTGAGTTAATTAAGAGCATGTTTGGAGAGTCACCATGTAAGTGGCTTTCGGTGTAACCAAAAAAAGAGAAAAAGTCCCGAAAGATATTCGACTAATATTAATGAGTAGAATATCTTTCGGGACTTTTTCTCTTTTTTCATTTTAATAGGTAGACAATTTGAAGCGTTTACGTTAAGAATTAGTTTGTGGCAAACTCAAATGTTTGAAGTACAACAGCTACAAGCAACTACAATTCTTAGTTTAGAAGAAAAAACTGAGTAATATATTGTACCCTGCTAGGTAGACAAATTTAGATCTAAGCACATACAGTTTATGAAGTCGGAATATTTCAAAATTTACAACGATTATATTAGTCAAATTATATATTCATAAATATCACCTAAAATCTTCATAAACAAATATAAGAGTGCACATTATTCCCAAACATGTCCAGTGTTGATCAAAAAGGTACTTAGGAGAATAGGAAAGACAAAAGAGGAAATGCTTGAATAATCTATAAAAATTGAATGTAAATTTTGTTTTATGTTTAGCTTGATTTGATTTACTCCCTCCGTTCTTTTTTACTTGTCAACTATGGAATTTTCACACCACTTAAGAAATAATAGATGAAATGTATAATTTACGATGATACCTATATTAATTTGTGCATATTTTTAATGAACTTGAAAAATAATTTGAAATGAGTAACTAATACTACGGGTAAAACAGGAAGGAAAAAAAATTCTTCTCTTAATATGCTAAAAATGACAAGTAAAAGTGAAAATGTATTTTTAGAGACCTCACGTGGTTATGGAAGACAAAATAAATTCGCAGCCTAAAGTCAAACTTTAATAAAAGACAACAACAACACACATACCCAGTGAAATCCCACGATGTGGGGTGTAGGTAGGGTAAAGTGTATGCAGACCTTACCTCCACCTCGGAAGGTAAGAAGACTGTTTCCGAAAGACCCTCAGCTCAAAAGAAAGCATGGCAAAAAAAAAAAAAAGTCAGATACGGACAAACAATTCAAAGCAGCATGAAAATGAAAATAACAAAAGCGAAAAAATCATGATAAAACAGTCTGAAAAAAAAAAGGAGCAGTATGTCATGCCTCGAACTTGGGCCAGGACTTAACACGACACTCAGTGCCTGACTGCATGTGACTGGGCGAACCACATGACGTGCTGAATCAACATGGGACATGTACTGATGCGGAATATAAGTTAAAACATGAATAGTCTAAATAAAACATATGACGTCATAATTATACTGAAAATATTATTTAAAACATAAGTGCGGAAAATAGTGTGAAACATGGTTGTGTAGCCCATAAGGCTAAACATGACTAAATACTGAACATGAAATACTGACTAGTCTATGAAACCTCTGAATATGAATCTGAATACTAAACTGTTTTACCGGGACAAGGCCCCTGGCATACCTCTACTACCGAACATGACCTGAACATGAAATAACAATAACACCCCGAATGAAGTGGGGCTCAGCAATAGTTGGTACAAGAGAATCCTAGCGAGCCGATCTGTCGTTCTATAAATCAATGCATGCATCGTGAAATGCAGGCCTCGGGCAAAAGGGACGTAAATACACTGGAATTGTACTTGTATATAAAGAAACTGAATGAAAGAATAGGAAATGGGGTGCTCGAGGAATGGGCACCCCAAATTAATAACATTGATACTTGAAGTAATACGAAATTGAAATTGTAACTGCAAGTTGTAGCTGAAACTGTAATTGCAAGCTTAAACTGAAACATGGGCATGATCATGATATGTCATGATAAAGATGTAACATGAGTAAATCATTTCAAGTAGGAGAGCCTTAGTATAACCGACAACATGAAATCACCACGCGAGCACGTGGAGTCTAGTACCTGATAACCGACAACATGAAATCACCACGTGAGCACGTGGAGTCTAGTACCTGGCCTGACCAGCAGAGCAATCCCATACCTTGCAAGGGTATGAGACATGAGCATGACATGAAATGGTCCAATCAATAGTCTGACGGTATCGTCCTAACTGGGAGGAGCGATCCTTACCCTACGTTGGCATACGTAGTTTCAGATGGTCCGCACCTTATCAATAAACCTATGTTATTCCCTAAAATACTGAATATGTACATGGTTGGCTTAAAAGCTCATAAATTTCATAAACATGGTTTGTAAATAATTTCACATGAAAATTTGTATAAATATATGTTCATAATTTTTGAGACATGAAAACTAGAAAAAATTCATAGAATAGAACAATCTGAGTTCATAACTGATATCTCAGAGCTCATGCAAAAAATAACACGAGCATCCATGGATTACGAACAGGTTCATGACAATCGTAATGATATACATGAATACAATTATCTGAAACATGATTGAGCATGGCAATACATAAACAGGTTGGAAGACAGACCTATCGTAAACTTAGTCGATTCTACTAAATCTTATGCACCTCACTATTTGTCTTGATTTCAAACCAACTATTTCCACCCAAACTAATCCAGATGACACTTTATATGGCTAAAATGTCACACTAATACTCATTTAACACATTCACACCTAACCCGAATTTAGGGAGTGTTATATAATAGCTACCACAAATAAATAAGATAATTGAAGTACAAGAAACAACAAATAGTAGCACAAATCAAAGGACAAGAAACTATAGGGCAAAATTGCCACTAATATTACAAAAGGATAAACAGGTCTACCTACTAGCATTCTACCCTAATATGCGTCCTCCAAACTTTAATAAAAGAACTCAAGCATATTTAATAAAACTAGTTTATTACCACATGTTACATGTGCATCTTGTGCACCACACGTGTATCATGTCAGTTAGTAAAAAAAATTAAAATCACGCACATACAACACTCTCACACACATACACGCGCGGGGACACACATATATGAAATTAAAAGAAAAAACAATATGCGAACTCTAAATGATGATGGACAGTCCTTTGCAAGAACTCAAAATGACGAAGGATAATCCTTTGTGGTTAAACTTGTGAAGATGAATAATTATATTTAATTAGGTCAGTTTGATAGGTAACTGTATTTATTCTGATATTATGAGGTACAAATAAAATAATAATTTAAAATAAAATTGACCCTTATATTTAGTCATGCATTGTGTATTAAAAAAAAAAAAATATCTTAAGTGCAAAAGAAGAAACTTCAATTTGGGGTACATAACAATGTACACAAACAAGAATTTTGTTTGAAAGAAAACGAAGAATATTGCGATAATTATATTATCTCTCCTTTGTTTTCAATATCCATGACCAAGGTTTCTCCCGCCTGAGCACACATAGTCTGCCCTAGGAATTGTCTTTCACTAACTTTACGTTTACTTTTGTCCAAATAAGTCTAATTAAAGAGAAACATAATATGTAGGCCTATTCATGGCCACCACTATACCCAGAACTTTGGGATATCTTAAAGAGAAAACATAAAGTAAACCTTTCCATAATTCAAAATTTGAGGGATCAAAAAATTAAGGACCGCCCCCGAATAAGGGTGATCGCGCAAATTGCCCATTTGAGTTTTGAAGACAATTCTGTGAAAAAGATCACAAGGATATTCAATTTATTGCGTAAGATTTCCATTTTATTGAGATTTAAGCCGAGTGATTATATTTGAAATATAAGACTTAAGAGTAACTAGTTATTAAATAGAATTTCTATTATACATTTTAAAATGTTTAATTTCTATTACAGGAATTAAGTGTTTAATCTTAAAATATATAAGGTATATAGCGTGACTAAGTCATATGTAACTGATAAGTTGGTATTTTACCAACTTATCTCATCTTTAATCTTATATTTTTGCTATGTTTGATTTTTAAAATAGTGCATTTAATATCAATTTACATCTATTTTAATTAGTTTATGCCACGATTTCGCGAGTGGATGAAGAAACCAGCCGAAAATAAAGTCTTAAAAAGAGGCCAATGGACAGTTTTGCAAAACTGTCAAAACTGGACAATTTTGCAAAAACGGGACAGATTTGCAAATCTGAAAATATGGGCTGTTTTGGTCATATTTTAACGCGCGGGGACAACATTGGGAGCTATAAGAGGATGACTTGGGAGAAAATATCATTATCTTTGGTCATTTACAAGACTTGGAGAGCTAGGGTTCGAACATCCACATTTGGGGATTGAAGATTTGAAGTTTTGATGAGAAATTTCTTACTTTTTTACTCATTTCTTCAATTCCTTGCTATGTACTGAATATTCAAGTGTGTAGTATTTCATTTCTATACTTGAACCTTGTTTAAAAAAGTATACATTGTTAAAGTTTGCAAAAGATTGAAACTCTTGTTTTGCTTATGTATTGAATGATTTTTATTCCTAATGAAGTGAGTTAATATTGTTTTAATTATTCTTGTTCTTTAATGTTTCTTAAGGGAATTGCTAACCCTAGAACTAGCCCATTTATTTCGGTTTAAACTCGGAAGAGGCAAACTCGGGATTAAGAAAGAATAATTAACAAGAATTTGGGGGCGTTAACGTTCATCTAATGGAAATCGACCTAGGGATTGATGTGGCGTGATTTTACGCCACAATCGATGCTTTTTAGCTATAAGTTTTACTTGTTTTTAAGCGAGTCTATGTGATTTTACGTGTTTTCTAGTGTTTTTTGAAATATAAGACTTAAGAGTAACTAGTTATTAAATAGAAGTGTATTATACATTTCGTAAATGTTTAATTTCGTATTCCACAATACGTGCCATATTCCATGGTCGTATTAAAGGATTATAAAGCGTAAAAAGTCAAGTTGGGAAGTTGGTGATTTACGATCTCGTATTTAGACCTTATATTTTTACGGTCCGTATTTCATCACGTATTTAGTCGTTCAAGCGTTTGGCGTAAAAGTCCGAGATTAGCAAGAGTGAAAGACGACCAAGCGAAAATAACGTGACCGTAAAACTTTACGGTCCGTATTTTGGAAGATTAACTGCACTGGACAATTTTGAGAAGACGACAGATTTGCAAATCTGAAACTTTACGGTCCGTAAAGTGATTTTTACGAGACCGTATTTCGTACCGACGGACTAAAGTGCAAATCGTAACTTGTGTATTTTCCAAACCTATAAATAGTCCATTGTAGGGTTTTATTACACTTGGAGTTCTCATATTTCTAGCTTTTGACTTAGAACATGCGCATAAAATACTCTCAAGTTTTTTGAAGGTTCTAACATCAATCCAATTATTCTCAACTCCTCTTTTATTCAAAGTAAGCAATTATGAATTCTTCAATTTCTTATTTTTTGCTCTTTGTCATGAGTAGCTAATTTCTCTTACTAGGGTTGTGAACCCAATTGATGGGTGTTTTGTGATTGGGTTGTGATTGATATACAAATAATGGATTATTAGGGTTTGTTTATTCTTCATTCTTCATTCATAATTAATGGTTGCAAACATTGATTAAAGCCACAAACCTTGATTTATTTGGGAAAATAATTAGGGTTGGAAAGAATAAACAACAAGAACTCAAAGCATTAAACTTTGTTTAATAAATTCACTTAGGAATAAGAAGAATTTACTTGGCATGATTAATCATTCTTCATAACCACTTTCTTATATTTGGGAAAATCATAGAAAGACATAATCTTTATTTATTGGGAAATAGTAGAGATTCACATGAGATTAAGTGCATTCATATAATGATCCATTAGAAGTATATCAAGATCGGTACTCTTTGATCATACATTATCTTCGGGACACAACCTTAGTTTGTTTTACCATAAACTTCCACCAAATCAATAGATTAGCAATTAGTTATAAAAAACCAACCTTTGCCAAAACTCATCGGATTAAGATATTAGACCTAAAATTTAGCATCTACGATTTTAGTAAACTTTTCACACCATATTATTTGGATTCTCGGAAAGGCAACCTTGTTGGGTTACTATATTTGACAACGTCCGCGTTATACCATTAATAGGTGTAATTTGAGCGTATCAGGGATAGGCGACACCACTTATAGCCATATTCGGGTGTTCTTAATGCTCCTAATTGCTTTAGGGATATTCAATTAGGTAGTCTAGTTAGTCTTTGGAAGAAGCTAATTTAGAGTCATTATCCGAGGCTAAGTAATATAAACTCACCATTATTTGTAAATCATGAAATATATTGGATCGTTACTTGAGCGTAGTTTCCTTTGTATCAATTCTTGTGGCCATTGATCGTTTTACTTACTTTTTAGGTTAATTTACGTTTTCACAATTAGTTATAATTTTCTCTCTAAATAACTTTTAAGTGTTTGGCATAGCTATTGTTGGTGATAATTCCTACTTTTCCTAATCGCCTATGTATTGTTCTCTGTGGAATCGACCCCGATTCATAGTTGGGTAAATTATATTTGCATACGATTGTGCTCATTCTAATTAATAGGGTGGATTTGGACGTTATCAGTAACCGATTTTTATAGTAGTTAAAGAAAAAATAATTATAAAAAATAAGAGATAAAATAGAGAATGAGTTATGAATTATTTTATGTGCTTTTTGTGAGAAACTATAAATACAGTCGCTTATGTTTGATGGTGGATTTAAATATCCCTTAAATATATTCTTGATCAATTTATAGTGCTTTAAATTTTTCAAAAGTGAATAAAGTCTTAATCAAATGTTTAAGGACTCTTAGCTGTTAGAGTTAATAGAAACTGTGAATTTTTTAACCAGAAACATAAGAAAAGTCAAAGTCCTATCAAATATTAGAAATTACAATGCCAAAAATTGCACAATCACAAAAAATAGATAAGAAATAGCAGAAGTTACACCAACTCCAAAAAATAGATTAAAAATAGCAAAGATTACAAAAACTACACCAATAGGAGTTCTTATTAAATCATTTCTTGTTCCATACTTCCAATTAAATCTAATTAGTAGAGTTTTTAAATTATTTAATGGAGATTAAATGTGTCCAATTTTAGTAAAATTAAAGGATCAAAACTACTCAAATTATATTAAGAGACTACTTCATACCTACCATCCCAAGGAATCATTTTTGTCATTTTCCTCTCTTTGTCAAAAGGACCAAAAAAATAAATTAAAAGCAGTAGTTTAGCTCAAAACCAAAATTAGAATTAGAGGTTGTTTGGATTGACTTATTTTAAATGCTTTTTCATTTTTGAGCTTTTATTTTTTATTTTTTGTGGTGTTTGAAAAAAATAAAAAATGTTTTAAGCATTTACTTTTAAGTTTAAAAAAAAAAAAAAAAAAGAGCCAAAAGTTAGAATATTTCCTGTGAGTCCATCCAAACACCCTTTTGAATAAGTCTCTGCCTGTAAAGTCTGTAACTACTACTATAAATTAAAGGCGCGATTGAATTAGAAAACCACAAACTATCAGATTTATCATCAATTCACATTTTAACAATTGGCAGACGAAGAACAGTGGCATTGTGTTTGATAGATTTTCAACAAAAATGGGCGTAGATGATGTACCACTGGACGACAAAGCAAAGAGAATGAGGGATCTGTTATCAAGTTTCTATTCTCCTGATCCTACTTCTCCTTCAAGAACTCCCAATAGTAATAATACTTCTTCAAGATTCGCTACATTGGATACCATCAATACCACTACATTTGATGCTGATCAATACATGAACCTTCTTGTATGCCTCTCTTCTCCTTTTGTTTTATCCCATAATATGACACTGTTTGATTGATAGTGAGTTTACATGGTAATTACGTATGCATTACAACAACAACATACCCAGTGTAAGACCATAAGTGGGGTCTGGGGAGGGTAGGATTTACTCAGACCTTACCTCTAGCTTTGCAGGGTAGAGAGGCTGTTTCCGAAATATTTGACGTATGCATTATATTGTAAAATATCTAAACACATCTCAAAAAGTGGAGGAGTGATATATAAATGGGAAAATTACAGCCCAATGCCTTTGGATGATCTAGTTTACAAAATATGACCGAATGTATAGGTTTTGTATATTTATACGTTTAATATACATGCATATACTATACATAGAGTATACATAATCAGTGTATAGTTTTTGTATATTTTCGGCCATATTGGTAAATAAGTTTAGCCGAACTGTACCTATTGGTAAGCTTCCCTATATATATATTGGAGTGGAGGGAGTATTATGAGAGATGGCCTATAGTGGCACTTTTCTCCATAGCATGTATTCGCCTTTTGAAATCACAGTGGTATAGTTCCATATATTACTGTGCTCCCATGTTATAATTCAATGTTGAGTTCTCTGGCCCATTTGGCCTATTATGGGAATTGAAGTCCTACCTTTAGTAGGATTTCAAATTGAAGTTGAAGTTTTGTTCAAATGTCAGATAGATTTCAAATCAAAACTTCAAATTTAAGCTCCAAATTGCATGGTCAAACGCCTACAAAGTCTTTCTTTTGATGTATTAGTTACAGTCTTCTTGAATGGAAGAGTGTCATATTAACTGGATTAGGACAAGTACTATGAGAGTTGGTTTACAATGACTAATTTTTGCTAGTATGTATCTCCATTTTAGTCATAGGAGGGTTAGAGTTCTCTGTACTACTTTGCAAGCATGTTATGATCTCATGTCTAGTCCATTTATTGCGATTCACAGTCGCTTGTATTTTAAAGTCTGCAAAATTGGAAGAGTGTCATCTAAATTGGAATGAAAAGAGTACTGTGAAAGACTGAAAGGTGGTTTATAGTGATCCCTTTCTCCATAGTGTGTATCCCTTTTTCATAATCTCTGAAGTATAGTTCCCTGTACTACATGAGACCATGTTATGATCCAATGTTTAATCCCTTTATTACGATTGACAAGATGTCTTTCAATGTACCTATCTGCATTTAGGTGTAACATTTATGTAGCCTTATCAAAAAAACAGAAAAAAAAAAAAAAAAAAAAAAAAAAAGAGAAAGAAAGAGACTTTAACATATATCTACCGGGAAACATACTTTTACTGATGAAACAAAAATATCTACCTGGAAACACAACTGTTGTAACTCTTTAAAGAAATTACATAGAGCCTTATGTGGAGAGCATGGTTATTTGCCTTTAACTTAATGTGCTCTTCTGAAAGACTTCTGGTGCGCACACTTCACGCTTATGTTGTATTTATCAGAGAGATTGTGATTAATCTTTTTCTTTGTCCTGGAGTAAGCTATTCTCTTAATGATGCTATTATCTTTGAAAAGATTGACTGGAGAGCGTGATTTTTCTGAATATATAGGTGCAGAAGTCCAATTTGGAAGGTCTGCTTCAGAGGCATGTTGATATGGCTGCTGAGATAAAGAATCTGGATACTGACTTGCAGATGTTGGTATATGAAAATTACAACAAGTTTGTAAGTGCCACAGATGCTATTAAAAGGTAAACCTTTTCTTTGAAAGCAGCTATAGAATATGAGCTATTTCTTCCTGTTAGTGTCAGACACTTGGGGTACAACTGAAGCTAAATCTTAGTGTGGCGAGCTTGTTATGACATTATTAGATGTCTCATGGATCCGGAATAATTCAGAAGAAATGAAATAACATTGCCAGTTTCTTGCACTTGTTATGCTTAGCCTCAGATCATATGTTGAAATCACGATTGCCAGAGTTTTATTTTGTCGTATTCTCCTTTGGCATGTTGATTCAGAACTCATTAATGATTTCCTTTTCAGGATGAAGAACAATATTGTCGGCATGGAAACAAACATGGAACAGCTTCTTGAAAAGGTTTATAGTTTCTTTCTTTCCTTTTTTAGTAGTCCATAGAGTCATTTGCTTTATTTGGTTTTAGTTTTGACCCAAGAAGTAGAAGATGTAAAGGAATTGTGCGAAGTGTTAAATTTCTTTCAATTACTTGCAGATAATGTCCGTCCAATCTAGAAGTGATGGGGTTAATACTTCTCTTTTTGAGAAGAGAGAGCACATTGAGAAATTGCATCGGACCCGCAATCTTCTACGGAAAGTTCAGGTACTAAAGTAAGGTATTAAGCTAGAAGATTTTAATTCTCTGTATCTCTAAGTCAATCTTTCTGGAACCCACATCCTAGAATAGCAACATCTTTCTAATTACAGCACAAACCACAAAAAAGGAACTTCCGGTGATATTGTAGGTTCGAGCCCTACTAAGCCTACTACCCCCTTCTCTTCACCTGATACAAGGCAGTCGAAGTACCCACCACCCTGCAGATCTCAATCTCTGGTGTTCATACAGCACTCTTCAGAACCAAATGAGTCTTGCTGTTTTTTTGAATATGGAAAAAGAAAGAAGCCATTTCCATTTCTAACCTCCTGATCTGCGAGCTGGTTGATTATGTAATGTTTATGACTGAAGGGCATTAGATGGTGACTGGCAGTGAATTGTATGTTAGAGTGTCCCACATTGGTTGAGAGAATGGGCTGATGTTATGCTGACAATCCTCAGTTCACCACTTCATGAGATAGCTTTTCCGTTGAGTTAGACCAAATGGATTTTTTGAACATGGTATCAAAGCCAGACCCACTCATGTTTTTGTGTTTCCAATGTTGGACCCTCACGTGCTTTCGTTAAATTTTTTCTTAAAATTATATAAGGGATCAGGGATAGGGAAGGGGGAAAGGGTAGTGAGAATCGAACCCTCCCTATCTTATGGGAGATCCTACTATTACCACTACACTATAAGTCTTGATCCCCATGTTATCCCCATTCTAGTTTGCCAGGCCTGGGCATGTCATCTACAGGGAGGAAAGGGGCATGCTTCCACATTAGTTGAGCAAACGAGTTGTTGTCTTCTTATATAGTTTTGGACAATTATTACCTTGTGAGCTAGCTATTGGGGTTGAGTTATTTTCAAGGTCCATTTTCTTAACAATGTAAATGGTTTAATATATTAATTGAAGCATAAAGGAATAACCAATTTCGTATCTGATGATAAAGCGGAACAAAATAATCAACTTTTTCATATTTACTGGCCTGATCTTTGGAGCTGGTTAATTTGTTCATTGTATGTGATGACATGATTGTACGAGGGGCATGTGGAAGTGATTGTCAATGGAATGATTGATGAAGTTTTAAACTGTACCTGATGTTAATCGAACAACACACTACTCCCTCTATCCTATTTTATGTGACCCTATTTGGCAGGAGTTTAAAATTTAAATTCACTTATTTTTTATATTAGTATTAGTATAATGGAAGAAACAATAAAGTAACATGGTTGAATAGTTTCTTTGGGAGAAAATATCATATCAAAGTTACCATCAATAGTTTAATTTACTTGAATTCTTAAAAGTTGTGTAGAAATGGTATCATGCTGAACATAGGCGCCCCAAAATTGCAAAAATATCATATAAATAGGGATGGAGAAAGTGCATTATTATTTGGCAGCGGTATAGACTTTTGATTCAGTCTCATCACATCACTTTCTTTCCTGAGGTAGGTAGAATTCAGTTTTATGTTTATGCTGCTATGTGTAGTGTAAGTATAGTTCCTGTCCATGGTTGAGTGACACAGATTTCCTCTTCTTTGGAAACGAGCAGTTCATATACGATCTACCTGCTAGGTTAGCAAAGTGCATCAAGTCAGAAGCCTATGCTGATGCAGTAAAATACTATATAGGAGCCATGCCCATTTTCAAGGTTTGTAGGGATCCTTGGGTCCACACATTTTCCCTTTTCGTGATAAAATTGCATTTATAAGTTTTGCTGACAGTAACTTTTTGTCCTAGATATATGGGGACTCTTCATTCCAGGACTGCAAACGAGCCTCAGAGGAAGCAGTTGCTACCATTATCAAAGCCTTGCAGGTCTGTAAGTGCTCTGATTACTTGGTTGGGGGTAGCCACTTTATTTGGTGGGGGTAGTTATACTTTTTGTATAATTCCTGCGAACCACATAGATCCCTGTGACTACTTTTAAAGGAGCAGTGGAAAAACATAAAGTAGGGAGTGCAATTTTCTGGACATATACCTTGCTATTTGGTTTTGCTGTCAAGAATTTAATGAACTGGACATCACGATGCATATTACTTTTCGTTTGCTTTTCAGGGGAAGGTATTCTCAGATTCAGAATCCATACAAGCCAGGGCAGAGGCTGTTATGCTCCTTAAGCAATTAGATTTTCCGGTCAGTATCACGACTACCCCTTTCTCCCCGGTTTTATTCTAAGTTGCGCAGACTCTTCACTTTCAATGCTGCACCCTGGTCGGATTCTCCAAAAATACATTACTTTTGGAGAATCCGACATGCACCCGTTGACATTTTTTAAGAGTCCGAGCAGCATAGGCTTTATCTTCTTCTTGTCTTCTGGTGCATGGTTCACTTTGGTCTGGAACTGATTTGAGATGAATTCTTTGATTTTTCATAAGAATCTCCAGCTCCTTATATTGAAGTAAATATGTAATTAAAGAGTTCCCTCATTCCCATTTTGTTAGAGTCACTTTATCTTTTCTGTAAATTTAATTACTTTGATCATGATAATAAAGTGTCACAGTAATAATATGGATAACAAAAATAATATTTTTGACAAAGTTTGAGAAAAGAGAACTTTTTTAATAATTTACCCTTTTACATCTGCTGAATGCATAACGAAGTAGGTAAGAGTGTGCTCTCTCTTAAGAGTGTTAAGAGTCCTACATTGGTGTGGGATGGGGTTATTTGCCTCTTTATATGGTCTTGGACATACTGAGCTAGATTTTGGGGTTGAGCTAGGCTCATGGTCAATATTCTTAATATCGTGTTAGAGCAGACAAAGGTCTTGGGTTCAAGTCTTCATCGCCGCCCATTATCAAAAAGAATTTCTTCATGCTTGGCCCATGAAAAAGAATCTGATTAGCACGTAACAGCACGTGTTGAAGATATAATTAAGTAGACGTAAGTGTACTCTCTCGAACAACTTAAGCTTTTAGATAAGATGATCACACTCCTTAATAACAGGAAAAACAATTAGCCTTATTTATTGGTGGCATTCATTAATTAGAGATGTCAACCTAAATTTGTTGTTTAACAACTCTTCAACACCTCAAAAGGGTGACATGATGCACTTAGCTCCTGCATTGCACAGGGTCTTAGGAAGGGCCATATCCTTACCTATCATTTCTGTAAGAGGTTGTTTCCATGTCTTGAACCTGTCACCTCTTGCTCACATGGCAACAACGTTTACCGTTGCGCCAAGGCTTCCCTTCACTTTTCGCCACCTCAAAATTAGAATATTCTTTCTTTGTGTAATATACACAGATCACTGCATTTTTTTTTTTTGGAAAAGGGCCAAAAATTACCCCTAACCTATTGGATTTGACTCAAAAATACCCTCCTTCCACCTATTGGTCCAAAAATGCCCCTCCGTCTACCTGTTTGGACCAAAAATACCCTCAACGTTATCTTTTGGCATAAAAATGCCCCTAAAACTAACGGTTGACTAGATGGGGCTTTATAAAAAGCCACATGGCAGTGTATGATTGGTCCAGATATTATTCAATATATTGATACAACCCAATTCAAATTTCTAATTATTACCCCCCCCCCCCCCCTCCAAAAGCCCACTCGACTCCTTTCTTCTTCCTCATATATTCACGAGGAATGTGATGACTAATATACGTCGCTCATATTTTGTGATCTACAGATATAACAGACGATCATCACATTAGTTTGATAAAATTATATTATTACTGCTACTCTTATGTCTAAGAAGCAACAATATTTAGTAAAGCTATAGGAAATTAGTCACAAAAATATAACGAAGAAGAGACTTATCTGGGAGCTAGGGGGCTTAAGTTATTTTATTCACTTCCTACAACAAATTACTCTCGCCTTGGTCGAAATGAATTTCCTATATAGGGTTAAGGCACAATGCAGATGAAACATGTCGGGGTGGTGGTTAATAATTAGGAATTCGGGTTTAATTATATGGGTGGGTTGGATTAATACATATGAGTTGAGTAAGTTAATTCACATTGAATTAGTATCTGGACCAATCATACACTGCCACGTGGCTTTTTATAAAGCCCCATCTAGTCAACTAGTCAACCGTTAGTTTTAGGGGCATTTTTAAGCCAAAAGATAACGTTGAGGGCATTTTCGGTCCAAATAGGTAGACGGAGGGGCATTTTTGGACCAATAGGTGGAAGAAGGGTATTTTTGAGCCAAATCTAATAGGTTAGGGGCATTTTTGGTCCTTTTCCATATTTTTTTTTCGTTGTCTTTCTTTTCCAGTAGAGGTTGGAGAATGGGAAGAATGGCTCAAATAATAGTAAAGGGAACACCAGAACTACTCAATTTATTGTGAGGCCAGTTACTATAGTTGGAGACTCGGGATAGGGATATATACAACTGTTTTTTATGCTGGTTGCTTAACATGGAACATGTTTCAGGCTCGCGGCAAAAATAATTTCTCTCAGTGGTAAAATAGAGAAATAAAAAGAGGAGTCTACTCGCCTTGGTTGGTTTTCAGTCTGGTGGACACAACTTGAGAATAACTATTCAAGTTCGTCTGTTGGACATAAAATTAAGTGCATCCCTCTTGATAAAACCGTGATATCTTATATTCTTCAGACTTTTAGTCCAATTTAAGGGCTGGAAGTTGTATTGTCTTGTTGTGACTTTGCCTTTGGAATTATATGTCTATGTTGCAGGTTAATAATTTGAAGGTGCAACTCTTTGAGAAGTTAGAACAGTTCCTTGTGGATCTCAATCTAGAATCTAAGGAAATAAGATATGCTTCATCAGACCTTGGTGGGATTCCTGTATCGACGTCTTCTAGTGCTCCTGAGGTATGTCAAAGCAATATAATTAATATGCTTGGGAATTCTATACTTGCAACATTATGCACAATGTGGCTAATATTCTTCATTTTCTTCCTTTTGTTTTCTTAGAGAACCACGCCCTCCTCATGGTGGTGGTAGCGTGCTGGGGATTATCTTTTCAATCTAAACCAATTAAATGGAAAAAGAGAAGGAATGCAAGATAAAGACTGTGTCTTAGTACTTAGAAAAGAATTTATAACATGAATTTATAACATCTATAAACATTTAATAAACTTCATCCAACATGATCTTCACATTTGTATGAAAGAGAATACCGTCATCGAGAAAGGTGGCATCCATTCATGCCGGTATCACATATCTCGGCTAAACAAAAAAAGAAATAATGATTTTTGTCAGTGTGTGGCAATACCAAAAGAATACAGATATGGTAGCTTAAAAATGCTTCCGACAGAAACCTTTGGAGTATCACTTATTTTTCTCCTTTCTAGTTATCGTACTGTACTTGACAAATTGTCCTGTTCACAACTTTAGGCTTCTATTCGTGAATTTGCTGAGGCTGTCCGCGCTTATCGAGTTATTTTCCCTGATTCCGAACAACAGCTCTTTAGACTTGCAAAAGACTTAGCTACAAAGTATGGATGCACTTCTTTTTTCGTGTCTCCTCCCTTCACGGCTGAAGTTGATCTTGCTTTCTGGATATCGTTTGTGCATTAGTTTTCGACATCTGATCAGTATAACATAGCACCTCTTTCGAAAACTTTAGGCACTTTGAAGCCACAAAACAGCAGATTAAGAAGCAGCTCTCTTCAGCATACCTTGTTGCCATGTTGCGTAAGTTCCTCTCACTGTTACTTCATCATCACATGTAGTGTTGATCTTTACGTTGTTTTCAATGTTAGGTCCTTCTCGTTCACCTTTCTCTAGGGATTCAGAACCATAGTTATCTCTTACCATTTGCCGTCTGCTATGTATGTTTAGCACTTGAGAAAAACACACATGGTTCAACCCGCTCTATGCTTAATTTCGTAAATTTCTCTTAACTACCGTATTTCAATTCTTCTACCGTCGTAATTGTTGTTTGTGTTCTTAGTTTGATTGTTATTGATTGATATGTGTGTGTGTGTCTTTATCTATTAGTTTTTCTTTGTTCTGGACCTTTATTCACCAATCGTGCTTTATTTAAGCTTTGCACTCAAACCCTACTACACCTCGCTTTTCTACCTTTTCGCCTTTGCTAACTCAGGCTCTCCGTAGACGCCAGTTTTGCATTTAATGGCTGCTACTTTTGGTCTGATTTTATTTTTTCTTTTACTCACATTTTTCCTCAGGAGTAATTTGGACTGATGTGCTTCTGATGGATGAAGTGCTGCCAGAGGCCGGAATATGTGATTTTACGTTTGAGGTTGCTTATAATAGACAATTACCACTTTATGGATTCATGTTGTTCGAATTGTGGTTGTTGTTACAGTGATGGGTTTGGAAAGTCTGATAAATCCTGTGCGGTTTCAGGCTGCTCACGATGCTATCAAACAATATGTTGCTGGAAGATTCAGTCATCTTCTGCTAGATATTTCAGGTATGTCTTGTTAAACTGGTACTGCCGGATAACAATCTAAACTTGACTCAACGGAATATCTAAGAAAGATGTGAAAAACACAAAACTACTAATTTGCAAAAAGTAAATACAGAACCTCCTTGTTATTTCTTCTTGGATAGCTACTCTGTCCTATATAGGATCTTGTGAATCGTGACGTGACTTAGCAAAGGTTATTAAGAAGATAATTCAAAATAATTCAGATTATCATTTGTCTTTCAGAGGATAAAATCTGGCAATGTTCTTAAGAAGTCTGAGGTCTTATCCTATGTGTTGTATCATCTGGCATTCAGAACTTAATGCACAATGTGTAACTACTCGTTTATGATATTATTTGTGATAATCCAAAATCTTAATTACCGTTAGAGGATAAATTATTTCCTTCATAGAAAAGACCGCTCTCAACTATTCTGAGTTTGACTGTTGCTTTATTTTCTTTTAAATTGGCAGGTACTCTTGTAAAAGTCCATGATAGTCAAAAGGGTGTAATTGAAGAAGAGTATCCTTTGCAGGCTGCCCTAGAGACCAGCAAAAAGGCATTAGTTCAAGGCAGCATGGACACCTTGCTGGTAAAAGTAGTTCTGTGGCTTTATATGAATAAGAAATTCTCGTGAATCCTTGTATCAAATAATTCATGTGTTGGCTCAAAGGTTATCAAAGCCGTCCGTTTAGTTTTCACCGGGAATGGTTCTTAAAGTAGTTGGTAACTGTTGATCGTTTCCATACCCTAGCCTCCATATTGTTTTTCTTTCACTATTTGATTCTACCCAGGGAACGATTAAGAATTGTAGAAAATATGTTAAAAGATTTAAAAGGATTTCTGTGAACATATGAATGGAGATAAAGAGTTTTCTAACCCCTTGGGAAACAAACTATTTTGTTTTACAAGGGATAGGTAAGAACCATGCATCAGTAACATCAAGTGAGTTCTCTTTCATGCGGACTGTTCTATGACATGCATCTAGAGCTTCTGAAGTAGTGGACTACTGTGAACCAGGGTCTTTACTGATGAAATTATGTTACCATATGAAATGAGCGTGCATTAACATTTTTCTGCTGCTATAACAATTACTGACCTACTTTGGTCTCTGCTGTTATAACTGGCCACTTCGGTTTGATCTCAAGTAACTGACAGACAGTTTTATTATGCCAAAAGTATCAGGAAGGTGACTCAACTGAACAAAAGACTTGTTGCAAAAATCACTGAGCTTACCTCCCAAAAAATATAAAATGAAAAGGCTATAAATCAGAAAGTAGCAACGGGTAAAACTAGCATCATAGCATCATGATTTCAGCATATTCTCTAGTTTTCCAGTCAATTGTGTTCTTTGTTGTACGTGTACTTTGATTTTTCATATAACAGGATACCCGTCGACTTCTTGATGAAAACTTGGAAGTGCTATTAAGGTTGACAGACTTGATCATTGAGTGGGTGCAAGAAGGATTTCAGGACTTATTCAGGAAGCTAAATGATCAATTTCTCGTGCTTTCGGGCAAGAAATATTCAGCTAATCAGGATCTAACCTTTGGGGAGGGAATGCAGGGTGATAAAGTACTTCCTGATCTTGTTCTTTTGCTGGCTCAGCTCTCCGTTTTCATTGAGCAAAATGCCATTACCAGAATTACCGAGGCAAGGGTTCTCTGATTGTTACTTCAGTATAGCTACCTGTCTGGCCCATCTAAATGGACTTTTGATTTTTTCAAAATTTCAGGAAATATCTTCTTTTTCTCGTGGTGGGACTCGGGGCTTTGAAAATAGCCCAGCTTTTATTCCTGCAGAAATTTGTCGTATTTTTCGATCAGCTGGTGAAGAACTCTTGCAGCATGTATGTCTCTTGATTCTTGACATTCTCTTCTACAAACATCTTGTTGTTTGTTTTACTGGTTGGCTTTTGGTAGAAGTGTATGGATTAGCTTATTTGCTCTATGGAGGAAGCTTACCATGTCTAATATTCGTTGTTTTCATGCTTGTATTTAGTTAGTAGCTTTGATACCCATTTAGACCTTCAATGATAAACTTGTGCCATTGCAAATGTATACTGCCATCTTTTATTGTGACAGAGAGGTATTGCAGTATGCAAAAACAACATTTCTTTTGTTTTTCTGTTCAGTTGCAAAACCATTATTCTTGTTGCATTTGATGAGTTGCAAAAAAGTTGTCTTTTCCTGTATCTCATATACAACATTTTTCAGGCATGAATTTTGCGTTTAGCACACAAATGTTTTCAGTCATTTTCATTTATTATTCATGTTTCCCTAGTCAAGTGGATAACTTAAGTTACGACTTTGATATTCTGTTTTCAACTCAACTTGTATACATCATGTCCATGTATCATGATTAATCAAATGGATAATATATGTAACTAGAAGCAAATTTGTGCATGCTAATTATATTATAATAGTTTCATAGAGGGAGAGCAAAATTTAAATAATCCAGTATAAAGCGGTAAGATATGCTTTTTGATCAAATGGATTAACTCAGATATAAGATGGATTTAGTACACATATATTAACCTATAAATTCGAGAACTATAAAAGTTTTACAACAACAACAACATAGCCAGTGTAATCCCACAAGTGGGGTCTGGCTAGGTTTTAACATTAAAAAAAAAAAAAAAAAAAAAGAAGAAACTATTTGCTCTCCTTCTCTAACTCCAACTACACATAGATCTGCATGATGGGCTGTCTTTTAAAATACAATAATTATCCTTCATGACCAGCAAGTACTTATCCGTCCATCAATACAGCTCTATATGTTTGCTCATTTCTTGAAAAAATGTACACCTTCGTGAACTGCTAAATGCCATTGTTCATTTATTCAGGTAGGTTGTTAAGAACCCATTTGTCGTCTTTATATGGTTAGAGCATACTTTTTTTTATGCTTGGGTACATGGAATTTATGATGATTTTCTGGCTGGCTTGCATTTACACTCGCTGTAGGTTTGTTGACTTTCTTGAATTCCATATTATCTTTTTGCCGTGCATGATGAACTCTCTTGTGAAATACGCTATCCATGCTAAAAAATTGAAGCTTATGATACTTTTTGTTATTACCTTCCTTGGTAAATAGTTAATAGTTAGAGTTTAACGAAATACTGAGTTTTAATTCTATTTCAATCTCCTGTTTCAGTATATAA
Organism: Lycium ferocissimum; assembly: GCF_029784015.1. Classification (NCBI taxonomy): domain Eukaryota; kingdom Viridiplantae; phylum Streptophyta; class Magnoliopsida; order Solanales; family Solanaceae; genus Lycium; species Lycium ferocissimum. The sequence goes on from NC_081348.1 coordinate 10,877,414, forward strand.
GCTTGAAAACTCAGAAAATCTTGATTGTGCTGAAGAAGAGATTTACAACCCCCAATTGGGTTAAGGTAAGCAAACATGGTCAGCTAACACTAATCACTTGTAAGCATCAAGATTATGGCTTGTGCTAATTTTGCCTACCTTCCCATTTCTGTTCCATCTTTGTATAGCATAAAGAGCCCAGAGAAGTTCATATGTTCGTTGATCTGCTTCTCCAAGAGGTAACTTCTGCAGTTGTCGTCTTCTCTTCCTGTTCCAGGATGAGGTTTTTGTAAATAGGAAATTGAAGCACTGAGAGGGATAAAATTGCACCTTTTGACTTCATATGATATAACTATAGTTTCTTCTCCAATAATAGTTAATATGACTAGTTCAGTAGAAAATTAAACTTTTTCTGTTTGATCTCATTTTCAGCTGGATACAATCCTTAATGAAGTAAAGCAAATATTGCCTGAAGGGCTCCACCCTAAGCATCGGCGCACAGACAGCAATGGGAGTACCAATTCTTCTCGTAGTAATCCATTGAGAGATGATAGACTGGTACGATCAAATACCCAAAAGGCTAGGAGTCAGCTTCTTGAGTCCCATTTAGCAAAATTGTTTAAGCAGAAGATGGAAATTTTTACTAAAGTTGAACACACACAGGTTTGGTTCTAGTGCTTGTAACTTAACAACCTGCACTAATTTTGGAGAGCAGTGGACTAAGAATTATTTAATGTGCAGGAATCAGTTATAACTACGATTATAAAACTTTTCTTGAAGAGTTTACAAGAATTTGTCCGACTTCAGACTTTTAACCGGAGTGGATTTCAACAAATTCAGTTGGACATTCATTTTCTTAAGACCTCTCTTAAGGATACTGCTGAAGATGAAGCTGCTGTTGATTTTTTGCTGGATGAGGTAAAGACAGAATCTCAGCTATTGTATTTAACAGCGACTCTGTTAATGAGCTTTTACCTATATTTTCCACTTCAATGACCACCTTCGAGCAGTCCTAAAAGGTTCCTTTATCATCTGTGTTTCGTTGTTGTCGATCAGGTGTTCCCTCCCTAGACTCTTCCGCACCTCTTTCCCCCTCTCCCTAATAGATTTGACTTTGTAGAAGAAATCATCCAGTTGGTTATCACTGCATATACTGAAAGTTGAATGCTTCAACCGTTTTTATCAAGCAAAATGTGACGGTGTTTCTTGCTGAACAGGTGATTGTTGCTGCTGCTGAACGTTGTCTTGATCCCATTCCTCTGGAACCGGCCATCTTGGACAGGCTTACCCAAGCAAAGTTGGCAAAGAATTCGGAATAGAGCTCTACTTCATAATTATCTGGGAGACTGGGAGCTCAAATGCATCTTCCTGCTGCGACCCCTGAGCTTGCAATAATCAGAAAGCATAACACTCGATGCATCTTTTTTTTGATAGGTAAAGCATAACGCTCAATACTAGGTATATATTAGAATAAAAACCTTGCTTTAAAGCCTTTCTAGGCAGGGACGAACTCAAAGATTTAGAGTCAACGAGTTCAAAATGGGTGTGATCTCTTAGATATTCACATTTCTTATTCATTTTTACATATGTCTAAGTGATTCGAGCTGAAAATAGTGGATTCACTCGAACCCTGCTAAATCCGGTCTAAATAAGCATGCAACATGCACATACATCTCTTTGATAGAATAGAAGCATTGCCAGTTTGCCAATCAGTTCTCCTGGTTTTGAAACCAATCACATTGCAGCTTAGTTCATGCATCGCTGGATTGTTGAGGAGCCAGCCATTAACGTGGTTGCAGGATTTTCCAAATGAAAGAAGGGGTAGAGTGGATATTGTAATTTGTATTCATTTTATTTACCTCAAATCAATGGCTCATTTTTTTATTTTTTTATTGCCTAAGTCCCAAATCAACTGCTAAATTGACTTTCATTCATTCATTGTCAACTTTACCAATTTTGATCATCAAACTACTGTTAATATATTTTATCTTTTTTGCAACTATAATTTAAATCCTAATTTATACTCACAGTCTCAAAATGAATGAAGGGGTTCGGAGTGTACGAATGAAGAACTTTCTAGTTTTATCTCAATTGTTGCTCAATCCTCTTTAAAACAAAATTTTATGTAATTAGAAACTAGACAAATAATTAGAAATACATGAAAATTTTGTTTGACTCTTCGAATAAAATAATGTCATACGAGAACAAAGATGTGGAGCAGTACTTTTGTTATAGTTTAAGGGTGATTTGCACAAATAGAATACTTTTGTGCTAGTACTTAGATTTTGTTCCTGGTTTTGATATTTATGCAGAAATAACCCTTTTAAATTTAATGAAAATAATCGGACTAAAATACCTTCAAGTTGTGCAAGTCATTACGAATTCTGTAGGATAGCTCACAGACCCTATTGGATTCTCATAATCTCTCTCTTTTATATATGCAATTCAAACCTACAAAAAGATTGATTTCAAGTTTTCACTCGTGATATCGTTTAGAAGTTATAAAAGAAAAAAATACATTTTAAAATGATGGCACGCAAGTTTGATATATCGGCATGACTTTATGCTATATTCAACCTAGTTGTCTTATTAGATAACTCACAAACTTTGATATCAGCTTGTTCGTTGACATGACTTTTGTGTTAACGACATTTGGCCTATCTTGTGAAATTGTACACAAATCCGATCGGATTGACATGATTTGTCGACGTGGTTCAACATTGTGTTTTTTGAATTTTCAATTCCAATTCCAATCAATCTACCCCAAATCTGATCTAATGATCTCAAATTTGAAACAAATCCTCCAAACACTAATAGCTTTTATCCTTAGCCAAAATGAGCTTCCGGATTAACAAAATGGCATGCATTTTTTTTTTTTTTAAACCCGTCTAAAATGCTTGTTTTTTTTTTTAATTTGTTTTTCAACAAATTTCGGTTGACAACAATTTTTTTTTTAATGTTTTTTATACTTTTGTGTTAACGTCTTCTTTATTTGGCCTATCTTGTGAAAAATTGTACCAAGATAACTAAACATAATCCGACTTTTCGGATTGACATGATTTGTCGACGTCTCTCCAAAGTATGTTCACTTGCATTTCAACAAGGTGCATTTTTTTGAATCCAACTTTCAATTCCAAATTCCATAAGTATGAATCAATCGATATGTCCAACTTAACAAATACTAGATTTTTTGATCTAATGATCTCAAGTTTGTGGTAATTAAGTTATATCCCAAAGAAACTATATAATCCTCCAATAAACACTAATAGAAGTATCTTATCCTCAATGGGTTCGTGCCTCGTGGTGTTTAACAACCAATTTAATCAAATAACACCAAAATCAAGAAGACCCACTTTGTATTCTTCAATACTTTCTAAGACCAACAATTAAGTTTTGAGAAAGTAAATCACTAATTTAGTGTTTGAACTAAATATTTAGATGATTAACAATGGTTGTAGTAAAATAATCAATACTTAAGCTATTTTAACAATAATTCAACCATTAATTTTCAAATTCCACCCCAAGCAAGAATTTCAGCTTTCAAAATTGAGAAATACGTGTTCTTGGTGAAGAAGAAGAATAGGAGAAAAAATGTAAGAATAAAATGGTAAAAATATCGATTGTGGTGTATATAATAAAAAATAAATAAATAACTATTTGTGCAAGTTGTACTTAAGTTAAAAAAAATTATAAACATTTAGATGAATCTAATTTAGAAGATTAATCCAATACGCACGGCCTATTCAACATGTTAACACTAACAAACATTCCTGTGCACCATTTCAATGCAAATTCATAGTTTCGAACCCACACACACGTGTTATTTTAAGCTAAAAACTTAAAATAACTTAAAATAACCATTTTCCTTTAATATTTTCCTTTGCAACATTGCACGAAATACCCAAATTGTAAAAAGAAGCCATTTTGGCTCCGGACTCTATCCTCAATCATCAATTTAATCAAATAACACCAAAATGACTTCAATACTTTCTAAGACCAACAATTAAGTAGTAAATCACTAATTTAGTGTTTGAACTAAATATTTAAGCACAAATAATCAATACTTAAGCTATTTTAACAATAATTCAACCATTAATTTTCAAATTCCACCCCAAGCAAGAATTTCAGCTTTCAAAATTACATCTTTAAGAAAATAAATTAGTGGTAAAAATTGATTGTTGATACATTATGCAACAAAGTTAAAAAATAAACGGGAGATAATGTTTAGAAGATTAATCCCGCACGGGAACAACCTGTGCAATTTCTTCATAGTTTAACACGTGGCTCTTCCTGCAACGAAATTGGTCAAATTGATAACCATTATGGACAGTTGACAAATGGAGTAGTTAATTTAGGATAAGCTACATCTTTAAGAAATAAATTAGTGTTGCTTTGATATATTATAGTTCTTGTTTTTTCTAGCACTCCATACCCAAGTTTATCAAATGAGTCCTGTGTATAAAATTCTTGATAGGGAGCTCTTTTCATGGGCCTTATGCGATGCGAATTCGAATATAATCAAGATACGCAACACTAGGTAGTGAACAAAAAAAAAAAAATTTGATTTTGATTTTCACTTAGCCATCCATATTACTTCCGTATTACTTCCTTTGTCATACATTTAGATTTTAGTAATCAGTTTTCAAACCCAAAAAAGTTTGATTTTGATTTTCGCTGGGCCATCCATATTACTTCCTTGTGATACATTTAGATTTTATCAATCAGTTTTCTATCATAGTGCATCCCAAAAAGTTCATATATTTTTTAACATAACAATATATTTTTCCTTCCGAGAATTTAAACAAATCTTCCTTCCCAAAATATTTTGCCCTTAAGGCTTTCTCAATCAAGTTGAACAATAAGTACAGTGAAACTTTATACGAATAAATCCATTCTATGAATAAAGAAAGTATCACATTTTTAGAATCTAGGAGTAATAAAAATCAGAAACTAATTAACTAAATTACTGTTCCCTCCATTCTAATATAAATGAATTTCTGACACTTTTTTATAGTCCAAAATGAATAAAAAATTTAAAGTCCAAAGATGTATTAATTAATTTTTCCAAAATTACCCTTCTCTTAATGAGTTTTTCAACTATTTTACATTTTCTAGGAGCATATATAGTATTAAATCACAACATTGACTATCAAAAAGTTTAGGAAGAAGCAAAAGAGTAATATTAACAAAAATACGTTCTGATTAATGTCCTTAATTAACTTTGTTAAATTCATTTATTTAAAAATGGAGGGAATATTAGTAATCACCGATGACATTTATTTTGGTCTAGTGTAGACGTACACCCGCAGCGCAGGTGATCATAACCTAGGTCAGTTATCTTCCCGCCAAAACACCTCAACAATTTTGGCGCCAAAAATCCCTAGTGTGTTACTATCAATTTCCCCCCAAAACCCAACCCTCAAACCCTCATATTCTCCCCAACTGCTCTCTCTGCCTCCCCATCCAAACAACACCATGACTGACTTTGACTTCAACCGCGACAAAGGTAACATTTCTCTCTCGATTGTATGTGTCCGTATTAGACTTTCAAATTCTGGATCCGCCTTTCGATTGATTCGATTATCCTTTGCTGTCATTAATTGTCTCTTATTTTACAGATCTAGCCAAAGATTTTCTATCAAACTTCGCTGATGCTAATGGTGAAGCCAAATACATCAACATTCTCGTGAGTTCCCTCTCACTTTCCAGTTAAAAAACTTTACTTTCTGTACGCTGAATGTATTAATACTGGAAATGTTTTTTTTTTTTTTGCCTCAATAGAATACTTGCTAATTGTTCCCTGTTTCTGTTTTAAATTTTACTTTAGCAAGATGTTGCTAATCGTAAAACCAAGGCTATTGAGATTGAACTTGAAGACTTAGCTGATGTAAGTTCAAATACCTCTCTGAATTATTTTTTGTTGTAGATTTTTGGATTTTACCCTCTACTATTTTCCACTTTCATGTTGGTTGTCCACTTTTTAGTGATCTTTTTGTCTATGTTTTGAAGTTGTTAGTTCTTTGACATGAATTGTAACTTCTCTTTCAGTACAAGGATTTGGACGAGGAGTTTATTCGTAGAATTGCTGAAAATACTAAACGATATATCATGATATTAGCAAGTGCCATTGATGAGCTCATGCCAGAGCCAACGGAGGCCCTTCCAGACGATGATCATGATATTTTGATGACTCAGCGATCGGAGGAAGGAACTGAGAACACTGATGGTTCTGATCCTAAACAAAAAATGCCCCCCGAGATCAAGCGATTCTAGTAAGCAGCAAAAAGAATCTAACTTTATGAATTAATTTGCTATCTTTTTTTTTTCCCTGTATGTATAATTATGTCTCTTGTTCTCTCTGCTGGACTTTATATTTGTGTACTAACTCATTAGTCCTTTAATTTTGTAAACCTTATGGTACCTTCTTGGTAGTTGGTACTAATTTCTTCAATAAAATACCTTACCTTATAATAAGAATGTCGTTTGTTCTCTCTTTTAGCATTATTAGGAGTACTTCTGTTAACTGCATGCTATGAATTAGATGGACTTATTTAGTTAATCTCGAAACAACGTGGCGATATGTGTGATAAATTATTAGTGTTAGTATACTAGGCTGTCAAGTTCCCAGGTGAAAAGAGCTTGCCTTTAACTTGAGACTACCTATTTATGTTAAAGACATAGCTTGTGGGTGGTCAAGCCTTATAGTTAACTTCTTAAGAAAAGTCTGGAAGTGAGAATTCTGAATGGGTTGACCGCCTAACTGTTTGTCTTTGTTAAATCCAGTGAAGTGTACATCAAAGCATCTTCAAAAGGTCGGCCATTTACAATTAGGGAGGTCAGGGCTTCATATATTGGTCAGCTTGTCAGGATATCTGGTATTGTGACACGCTGTTCCGATGTCAAGCCGCTGATGCAGGTGGCTGTATATACATGTGAAGAATGTGGATTTGAAATCTATCAGGTATGAATTTTAGTTGTGCTTGTCTGCAACTTAATCTCTCTATTTTTGACCTGCTAAATGCAACTGTAGGAGAGCCACAATGCTAGCAATAAATTAAGCCACAGCAGTGTTAAGTAGCATGTCGAAGCTGCACTGTTTCAGATCTAATGCGCCTATCTTAATGCACTTGATGAACAGGAAGTAACTGCTAGAGTATTCATGCCTCTGTTTGAGTGCCCATCCTATCGCTGCAAGGTAAATAAAGCAAAAGGGAACCTCATCCTTCAACTTCGGGCATCAAAGTTTTTGAAGTTTCAAGAGGTTTGTTTTTTTGCATTAAATCTTGATTATAATATCAAATCTGTAGCACAGTTGTTTAACATTTCTGACATTGATTCAGGCCAAAATTCAAGAGTTGGCTGAACATGTGCCCAAAGGTCACATTCCCCGATCAATGACTGTGCACTTCAGAGGAGAACTTACAAGGAAGGTTGGTGATCTTTTTTTGTTTATTTATAGTTTTCCTTGAAGTGTTTTCGAAAGGAGCTTGTCTAGATGTAAGTCTATGTTGAGTAAATGTTAAGGACAGTAAACTGCTTTCTAGATTGAGTTAGTCGGTGACATCAAATGATCCCACAAATTTAAAGCTCCCAGTGAGCATCTTCTTGAAGGGGTTCCTCTAAAGCTTTCACTACCTGCTTAAGTGTAACACATGCTGCTGCTTTTCTAAAAATTGCAGGTATCTCCTGGTGACGTTGTTGAAATGTCGGGCATTTTTCTACCTATGCCTTACACAGGATTTAGAGCTATGCGAGCTGGGTTAATTGCAGATACTTACTTGGAAGCTATGTCTGTCACCCATTTCAAGAAAAAATACGAAGAGTAAGCTATTGTTATGTTTTCCCTTTTCTGCTGAAGTTTTTTTCGTCTTCATGTTCTGCTAGTAGTCCTTTTTGAGATGGATTCTGTCTTCTACTAGCAACTGGAAAAACACAACTGAATTTAAAATGCATCACCTTTTCCTTGATGAATTGGAGTCTGCTTTTAGCACACTGAGGACTCAAACTTGATTCCAGATTGAGCTTAAATTCAAAACATTTCTAAAAGAAAAACGAATTTCGAAACCTAATACTCCCTCCATCCCAATTTGTGTGGCACCATTTGACTTGGCACGGAGTTTAAGAAAGAAAGGAAGACTTTTCAAATGTGTGGTCCAAAACAAGCCTTATATAAATGTGTGGCTGTAAATCATCTCATAAAGTTAAATTGTTTCTAAATATAGAAAGATGACATTTTTTTTTGGGACAGACCGAAAAGAAAATGGTGCCACATAAATTGGAACAGAGGGAGTATAATTTAGTGTGTTCTTTGAGTGTTCTTGAAACATTTTGCTTGGAATAGGTTCAGACTACTTCGGATCAAATCTCTATCTTTTCTAGTTTCCTATTTAGAATACAAAAAACAACATACCCAGTGTAACCCCACAAGTGGGGTCTGGGGAGCATTGGATGTATGCAGACCTTACCTCTACCTTTGTGGGGTAGAGTGGCTGTTTCCAGTAGACCCTCGGCTCAAAAGAAACGAGGCTAATGTAGGATAGTTTCCTATTTAGAATGTTTAGACTTTAGAGGGCACTACTTGTGAATTTTATTTGTGCATAACCTTTTGCTCATAGAGAAAAAGTTACTTGTTCACTATTGAAATAGAAAATACAAGGTTTTATTCTTGCTAAATTTCTTAGTAATGAAGATATGATTAATAAGTTTTCGGATGCAGTTATGAACTTAGAGGAGATGAGGAAGAGCAGATTGCACGGTTAGCTGAGGATGGAGATATATATAACAAGTTGTCTCGTTCCTTGGCTCCTGAAATTTTTGGGCATGAGGATATCAAGAAAGCTCTTCTTCTTCTTCTAGTAGGTGCTCCTCATCGGAAATTAAAGGATGGTATGAAGGTAACTGCTCCGGCCTAAATTGAAATCCATCTTTTGCTTATCTCCTCAGATTAAGAAAATCTGATTCATCTTTATGACAAAAAAACTCAGATCAGAGGTGATTTACATATATGTTTGATGGGTGATCCTGGGGTAGCAAAAAGCCAGCTTCTCAAACACATAATCAATGTTGCACCAAGAGGTGTCTACACAACTGGTAAAGGTAGCAGTGGAGTTGGTCTAACTGCTGCTGTTCAGAAAGATCCAGTAACTAATGAGATGGTTCTTGAAGGCGGAGCACTGGTGAGAACAAATCATTTTTTTTCCCCTCTACTGAATCGAGTTTTGGATAATATCATAGTGTGAGCAATGTGCATTAGGAGTTTGAACTGTATCAGGCATCTTTCAGTGATGTAGTATCATCAGATAGTTGATCACACAACCATCTTTTCTTAAGTATTCTGTGACAATGTTTTTCTCAGGTATTGGCAGATATGGGTATATGTGCTATTGATGAATTCGACAAGATGGATGAGTCTGATAGAACAGCTATACATGAAGTAATGGAGCAGCAGACTGTTAGTATTGCAAAGGCTGGGATCACTACATCTCTAAATGCAAGGACTGCAGTGCTTGCTGCTGCTAATCCTGCCTGGTAACTATTTACTGTTTTCCCTACTTTGCTTGTTGAATACATTAAGAAGCAAAACTGGCATCTTTTAGAATTTTGACTTTTGCTGTATGTAAATATATGCTAAGTTTTGCAACAGATGGTCATCTGATTTATTTGTGGAGGCAGTTGGCTGTGGTAATGCACAAACTTTAAAACACTCACAATTTTTGTTCAAAACCTTTTTAGGGGAAGATATGATATGAGAAGGACGCCAGCTGAAAATATTAATCTTCCTCCAGCTCTTCTATCAAGATTTGATCTTTTATGGCTAATCTTAGATCGAGCAGATATGGATGCCGATCTTGAATTGGCTAGACACGTTGTTTATGTTCATCAGAACAAAGAATCTCCTGCTCTCGGATTCACTCCACTTGAACCATCTGTGCTTCGGTAAATACAAAAATATCTCTCTGGCGTTTTAACCTGCAAGAGAGAACATCTCTTTACTAGTTAGTAGTGAGGCTTAGAATTGACTGAGCAACCTACATCCTTTTTCCTCAGGGCTTATATTTCAGCTGCGAGGAGATTGTCTCCCGCTGTCCCAAAGGAGCTAGAGGAGTATATTGCTGGTGCATATTCTAGTATCAGGCAAGAAGAAGCAAAATCGAACACCCCTCACTCTTATACAACCGTCAGAACACTTCTAAGCATCCTGAGAATATCAGCTGTAAGTTTCTGCGTCAATTTACAGAGTTAAGTATCGCAACTCTTAATAGTTAGAGTTGGGACTATTTTTCTCTTCAACTCTTATTTGAAAGTGGAAAACCTGTACTGAATGACAAGTGCCAGGTGGAAGAAACTGAGGGAGGAAACATTCTTGTTTTCTCCTTGGTTTGAAAGGCTAAATAGCAGAAATCTGGGCTAGCTATTGTTAGGAAATATGGGGTCCTTGAAAATATAAGGCTTTACTTTCCAAGACAATTCTGGACCTCGCTGTCCTGATTGTAGGTTTTACAACTCAAGTGATAATAAGTTGGTCATAAATATAGTTATGTCTCCTTTATCACAAGGTCAAATAGACAGTGATGATGGCAAAATAATCAAACGAATATCAGAACAATACCTCCTTTTTAATTATCCTTTACACTTTATTCATGTTTAGGCACTAGCCAGACTACGTTTCTCAGAGAAAGTTGCTCAGAGTGATGTGGATGAGGCGCTTCGGCTAATGCAGATGTCGAAGTTCTCCTTGTATTCAGATGATCGCCAAAAATCTGGCCTGGATGCAATATCCGACATTTATTCAATCCTGCGTGATGAGGCTGCTAGGATGAACAGGCTGGAACTAAGCTATGCCCAGGCTCTGAACTGGACTTCCAGAAAGGTTAGTTTGTGGGTAATTTATGCCAGATCAAGCTGGAAGCACTAACCTCATTGGTAGCTTTAAATATGTACTTGGATCTAGTGCACATGCATGATAGATTACAGCTTTACAAATGTTACATTTCACACTTACACATTATCTGATGATAAAGCTGTCAAGAAGTCAAGGTGGATACTTGTGATTAGAACATAGCAAAGAACAAGAAAATAGTTTGCATGATCTGTGAAGCTTGTCAAAAATGTTTGTGCTATGGTTTCTCAATGAAGTGGTGTCCAACTGCATTGATTTTCATGCTTTTGGGAAGGATGAATGCAGAATGATAAAGCCCGTATAGGGTTATAATATTGCTACATATGCTAACTACTTATGAACTATTTATATTCTGTTGAGTTAGACTTTGATAGAACATCTTTTTGCTTTTGGAAAAAGTGTTGCTTGATGCATAGCTAAAACCTGCTAGTTCATCTTATTGTTGCTGAACTTCCCTCCACCTACCCTGTCATTCCCCCATATTAAAGAGTGAAAAAAGAAAGAACAAATCAGATCAGATTAAATAGCTCAAGCTGGCTATTGATATAGTACCAGTATATTCCCAGAATTTGCCAGAATTAGTTACAGGGACGTAGTTTCTTTCCTCATACTCAGGTCCACCCATGTTTTTAACCAACTAAATCAGTTTTCATTTTTCTGCAAGTAATAGCAATCAGCTAAGATCATGCTAAACTAGTTGGGATGTATATCTTTATCAAAATCTTTTCCAGGCTTCCTTGTTTGATTCTTTCATTTCGAGATTTTGTATACATTTCTTGCTGGCATTCGATATCCAACTAAACAAGTCCTATATTCTGGCTTAAATTGTTTTCTCCCTGGACATGATAATGACATTTTGTTATGAGTTCTCTCTCCTCTGATGTCTTGCTGCTTTATCTTGGAACAGGGATACAGTGAAGCTCAACTCAAGGAATGTTTGGAAGAATATGCAGCCTTAAATGTGTGGCAGATTCACCCTGACAGCTTTAACATCAGATTCATCGATGCATGATAGGCACTGATCAATGTGAATCCAGTACTGTTACAAGCTTGTATCACGAAATCTACCCTGCTGTTTGGTTACTACTTACAGTTAGAAAACTAGTATTGTATCAAGAATGAATTTAGATCAAATTATTACAGCCGATCAACATGGGAGGCTAACTGTGTATGACCAGAGTTGTCAATCTGTACTAGAATTTGCTAGAGTGGATTATTATTTATTCCTAGTAGTTCTATGCCCCTCCTACCTTCTCCGCCATATCAATGTGGAGGCAAAATGTTCCTATACACTCCGGCTTGTTCATTTTAAGGATTGAACCTCTTAAGTAGAAGAAAAACTTGGCCCAGTAAAGGACTTAAACGTTAAGTCATTTTAAGATTCCAATTGAAATTACCTTGCTTGCTGGAAGGCGGATTCTACTCAACTTATATGTAATGCTGCAACATAGCATATATTGGTGTTTTTTTTGTTAGATATAGTTGAGTATACAAGATTTGTTTCAAAGATTTATAATTTCTATGATTAATGAGGAATTAGTTAAGAATAAAGAGTTTTGATGCAAAAGATCTGCTAAAAAAAGGAGATAATCTGTATAAGCATGTAAATTAACTGAAATTAAGGTCAAGTTACGAGTGTGAAAACTTTTAGAGCTGATTTTAAAATTACATGCTCATTTCAATAAGCTACTTCATAAAAAAAAGGTAAAAAAGATTTGACTTCTAAATAAATTTTACAAAATTTGAAAGAGAAGTTCATATTAGCTGACTTTTAAAAAGTTCATAGAGACAGTGAATAAAAGTAGTACAATTAAAAAATTGAGATATTGTCAAGCTAGTCTGAACATTATTGATGCAAAAACTTTAGTTTGCATCTCACATAACAGATTATTCGCATAAATGCCTTATTCGGGTTGGTCTTTAATTTTTGCCTCTCAATTGCTGGTCTTTTATTTTTGTCCTTTGGCACTTTAAGTGGCCGAAAATACCCCTGAGATTATGGGTTCGAACTCTAGCATAGTATAAAAAAAATCACAAGGCAAAATTTTGTAGAAAATTAAGCCTTGCAAAAGTTAGACCTTAAGGCCTCGGTAGAATCCCAGCAAAAAAAAAAAAAATTCGTAAGGCAATTTATGCCTTAAGGCATTCCAGCAGAATAAAAAAAATAAAAATTCGTAAGGCAAATTATGCCTTTTAAGGCACGTTCTCTATATCCGTAAAGCGGCAAGGAAAACACCCAAATTCCTTAGCCGTTTGACGCAACTCCCACTTTGCTGGTGAAAAGTTAAAACCTTGTCTTTTCTTTTTCTTGTATTTATTTTATATTCTTTTTACAAAATGAACTTACTACACATAATTAGAATGCATAGAAGTCTGTACCTGTTTCACTATGAAATCAACCTTTTTTATCTATTGGATATCTTAATAACAAAAAAAATATTATATTATGCCTTTTTACCCCTTGTTCAGCATAACTTAGAACTACAGAAGTTATGTCTTATAAAGCCTAACTTTGGAACTACAGCATAACAACTTTCGCAAAACCAAAATTAGGCCTTGCAAAAGTTAGCCCTTGAGGCCTAACTTCTGTAGAATCCCAGCAGCGTAAAAATAATAATTCGTAAGGCAAGTTATGCCTTAAGGCATGGTTTATATATAGAAGTTATGCCTTTTTACCTCTTGTCCGGCATAACTTAGAACTACAGAAGTTATGCCTTATAACGCCTAACTTGGAATTACAGCATAACAACTTTCGCGAAACCTTGCCTTGCGAAATGGTTTTTTTTAATGAGCCGAGGATCAAACCCAGAACCTCGAGGTATTTTCGGCCATTTTTTTTAGGTAGAAGGGCAAAAATTAAAGACCAGCGCGTTTGAAGGGCAATCCGCGCAAAAAAAAAGTACATAACTGATATAGTAGTTGTGTGATTATCTTTTTGTCTATATCTATAAAATTTACTTTACAAGTATCTTTACCTTTTGGGTCCACACAATTTAGATCCACAAACTTATGAGACAAAATAAACATTTTTTTGCACGGATTGCCCTTCGTTTGGGGTGGTCTTTAAATTTTGTCACTCAAATTTGTGGTCTTTAAATTTTGCCCTTCATATTTGTGGTCTTTAAATTTTGCCCTTTGCTTGGAAAGATGAGCGAATACATGAAATTGTTGAACCCCCGCTCAAGCATAAAAATAAAAAAAAAAATAATTTCGCAAGCAGATTAGGGAGGAGTGTATGCCGGATCCAAGATACAATCTTTAAGAAAAAGTTAAAGTTATGCCGGATCAAGCATAACTAAAAGTCCGTCTCACAAAAGTACGCCCCCTCGCGTACTTTTAGTTAAACATAACTAAAAGTCTGCCGGAAAAGATATAAAATTTAAACTTTGCCTTATAAGGCAAACTTTTTTTTGTTGAAAGTCTATTTTATTCCATCCAAAAAACTTGTACAAAGACAAAGTTGAAGTCGACCTTCAACTGTACATGGTAAAATTCCTACTCACTAACTTGTATAAGTCAAACTAGAGCAACTATTACATTAAAAAACAACAACGCTTTTTAATCAACTACACTTAGCTAGTGGATAGCAATTCATAAAGCAAAGAGCTCTCTCGCCATTTGAAATTGTTCACCATTGGATGTGAATATGTTGTGCAATCTCTCTGCAGAGTCTATCAAAGAAGAAACCGAGTATTTTGAAATCGAGTAGGTTCCTTTCTCTCCAAACCAATGCCACTAGCATACCAAAAATGCAACAAGTAATGGAGCAAAGGACGATTTGTGTCAGCAATGTGCGAGATCCATGTGATTTCATCTTGCCAGCCCCTCATTCTTCTAGTGTACCCCGGCCATACCAACAATTGTACCACAATCCTTTTGTGATGGAGCATTCAAAATAAAGATGGGAAAATATTTCTTGGTCCGCCTACGAAGATGGGAAAATATTTCAAGTCATCAACAGCTTGCTAATCTACCTTGTATTGCCACCAAAGTGTGAATTTGTATCGGGATGGACATTTGGTTGTAGCATAATACTTTTCCATGTAACTTTGGTATATATGCTTGAAAAAATACATATATATGCTTCAAGGCAAAGTTTGCCCATAAGGTATAAGTATGCCCCCATCGGCATAAGTTTGGTAAATCCTAACAAGTTTACGCCGACGGGGGCATACTTTTAACGGGCAAACTTTTATGCCGATCCGCATAAACTTATGAAGGAATTATCAAAGTTACGTCGAACCGGCATACTTATGTCAAGTCGCCCAAGGCATAAGTATGCGGTCCGCATAACTTCGTTGCTAATTCCTTCACAATCGTATTACGGTGGGCATAGCGAAATTTAAACTTTTGCCTTGCGAATTTTTTTTTTTTAAAATTTTGATCGAAGGGGGTTCGAACCTGAAACCTATGAGATTTAGCGAAGGGCAAAATTTAAAGATTTCAAATATGAAGGGCAAAATTTAAAGACCACCCCAAAAGAACCCCAAAATAAAGTCTGACACACAAGTAGAATAAGTTGTGTATAACACAATTTTTTTTTTTGTTATTAACATATCCAATAGAAAAAAAAAGATTTGATCTTGTACCGAAACAAGTACTTCTATGCATTATAATTATGTGTAGTAAGTTCATTTTGTAAAATGAAACAAAATAAAAACAAGAAAAGGAAAAGACAAGGTTTTAACTTTTTTACCAGCAAAGTGGGAGTTGCGTTGCGGCGTCAAACAGCTAAGGAATTTGGGTGGGTGTTTTCTTTTCCACTTAACGGATTGGCCATATCGACATAATTTGTACTCTATTGTCTTTCCCTTTTTTATTATTTTGCTAACAAATCTCTCTCCTTCCTTGTCCCCAAAAGGAGCTAACTTTCCATTTTTCTCGAACACAGTTTCTTGCATATTGTAGGCTCAGGGCAAAGCATCTGCATCTCAATCAATATTACAGCAATTAGGTACACTGTTTAATCCTTATAGCTCATCAGTTTCTTGCCTGATAATCATCAGCTCTTCTGGGAATAAGGTTGCCCTATTTTTCTCACAGGTTAATCATAAAAACTGTGTCTTTGTTTTACTTTGAGATAACATTATCTGGGTTTCTTAATTTATGCTTGCAGCTTATTTTCATTTCTGGTGAAAAAAAAAAAAAATGTAAACTCGGGGAAGAAGATGAGATGCTAATATAGTGTTAGTTCCTATAAACTTTGGCACTGGAAAGTTTATTCTCACAAAAAAAGAAAAAACATCTGACTGGACTTAGAGTTTTAGGCAGATTTATTATTTGTGTTTAGAGGATTGGAGATGTTATATATTACTAGGTATGAAACCTAATGTTTAGTCTAGTTAGAGAATTGCATGTTAGTTTTAGCGAATAAGTGTGAGATTTAGAGAATCTCCAGAGAAACCTAATTTGCCTTAAAAGACAAAATATTGATCATAATTGAAATGGAACAGGTCAAGTAGTGACAGAGTTAGAGGATTCTTGATGTTATATATTACTAGGTATGTGCCTCATGTTTAGTCTAGTTAGAGTATTGCATGTTAATTTACAGGTAAGTGTGAGATTTAGAGAATCTCCGGAGAAACCTAATTTGCCTTGAACGACAAATATCGATCATAAATGGAATGAGATGCGTCAACTAGTGGTGGAGCCAGGATTTTCAATGAAGGGATCCAAAATATAAAGTATTAAACACAAGAAGAAGTCAAGGGGATTCAATATCCACTATATATAACATAAAAATAATAATTTTGACCTTACATATAAAGTTTAATTTCCCAGCAAAAGGGATTCGGATAATCCTCCTTGAGCCCCTAGTTCCATCCCTGCATATAGTCAATCACAACCTACTTGGGATTAGGACATAGTTCATTTAGAAATTGGTCATTTGATTGATTGCATCATTTATGTTGCCCCTGTTGTTGAATTGTTATCTTCTTTCTTGCGTCCTCTTCATCATCTTGTCATTCACTTGCGATACTTTTTTTTTTTTTTTTTGAGGGATTCTTTTGTAGCCTATGGTTCGAGTAGTATTAATTTATTGAGTTTAACCCGATACTTAGAATATATCCAGAAAATATCAAGCCGTTTCTTTAATGTATTACATGTTCAGAAGATGATCTTTGTGGTTTAGTAACTAGAAAAGTAATTTAATTTCTCTCTGTAAAACTTTGCTGAGGTTTATTAAATGCGTAGATGTTAATGTTTGCCAGTCTTTTGGCAGTTATTGGTTATGGAGAAAAACCCTAGATTATGATCCTGAGGCAGACACAATGAGGGGATTTTTAGTGGTACTGTATCCTTTGTCCAGAGTTTGTAGTGGATGTATGAAAAGAAAGGATGTAAAATAAAGATGTCATGTCCATTTACTTTTAATATGCAAGGGGGTATTGAGTGGATTACAATGCCTTTCCCTCCTCTAGGGAATTTTTATATTGTACAACATTCCAACGCTTTAAATTTTACCAAAATAGTCGTCTGTCCTGCTTTGTTCAGTCCGATAAGGTGTTAGAGCAAGCCCTAGTTGTTGTTTGGCTCCCAATGTCTGTACCTTTTGAAGCTTAAACAAGAACACTGCTAACAATCTAATTTATCAGCAAAGTAGTCAAATAATTGCTTCGACATGCATGGTTTCTTAAACAAATTAGTACCTTTTGGTGGAGCCAAAGTGTGTGACAGGCATGTTCAAACTTGCCATATGAGCTCGGGGAAGTGATCAGATTCTTGTACTAAGTATTAACTATGCTAAGGAAAAAGAAACTTACAATAATGTCCTCCAGAATCAGTAGTGATTAAATCTATGGGAACAATAGTTGCACCATTCTGGTATATCAGGGATTAAAAAAAGGGGGGGGGGGGGGGAGGGAGGGTATCTTCTGAATCTCCACCCTGACTTTCTAGTGAGTCAATTATTATTAGTACTTTCTCTGTTCACTTGTACTTGCCCAAAATGGACTTTTACTCCCCTTAAGAAATAACAAATGAAGTGCATATTTTATCGTAATACCCATATTAATTGGAGTATAGTCTCAATGGACTTAGGAAATGATTTGGGGAAGAGTAGTTAATGTTAAGTGTAAAACAAAAAACAAATTTGTTTTTTTCTTGATATGCTAAAGTGGACAAGTAAAAGTTAAAATTTATTTTTAGTACAGTGGACAAGTAAAAGTAGATGGAGAGAGTATTTTTTTTTTTTAAATAACCATGGTGCCCGGCCAGCTTGCGCACACCTCAAATAGTTCCATGGGGCACCTGCTACCTTCCACCATCACAGGTACTGGGTAACGCTGTCCATCAAGGCTTGAACAGATGGGAAGAAATCACCTACTGTTTTTGCCTCCATTGAGAATTGAACTTGAGACCTCATGGTTCTCAACCCATTTTATTGACCACTAGGCCACACCATTGGCTGCTCTAGTGAGTCAAGTTATTCTTGAGCAGCTGTAGGTTATTGGCTGCTCTAGTGAGTCAAATTATTCTTGAGCTGCTGTAGGTTAAGTAACTGAATTCGTGCTTTCACTGATAAACAATACAAGTCAAAACGAAAAATAAGAGGAAAAAACCGCGATTAAGTTATAAAAAGATTAGTAGAAAGTACTTAACACATCATGCTTTTGCACTTTAACTATAGTGGCTCATTAAGCTCATATTATCAGAAAATGATAAGGTTGTCAATATCGGCCTTCACAGGTTGATGTGGTGCTTTCAAGCGAAGTGTATGTATCAAGCAATTTTTTGACCTGCCATGAAGACCATCAATTGTTCTGTTTTAGCTGTGATCTATTTCTACCAAGTTACTGACTTCTTCTGTAAGAAGTCTTCAAGGGGCTAAGGATGTAATAGAAGAGGTAAAGTATGCATGTTTGATACACAATTACGCTCTATTTGACGTCAAATTGCTATTTTTGTCTTTGATAAATTCTATCTTCGACTGTGGTGGGCACATGCTTAGGACCTGCTTTTATGTGCTTATGTTAATATTTTTTCTTGTTCTAGCAATTTTTCTTCAATGTCTACTCGTGTTAGTCTCATTTGTCCTTATGATACCAATTGTGGAGGTGATTTATGGAGGATTCCTGAGAGGGGTTCTGAAATTCCACCTTGGGATTTGTACAAGGTTGATACTGAAATGCATGAACGATCATCAATTAAGTATAAATGCAAACGAGCACTTTCCTAAATTGGAATTGCAGAACGTCCAAGTCCTCTTTTAATAATTAAAAAGAACCATTTCACGCAAGAAGCAGGTGCTAGAAGTGTATTGCATGTTGTTCCAGATTTTTCTTACTTTTTATGCACAATGTTGATTGAACTTGGAGTAACTTTCTCTAATGTGGATTGAATTTAAGAGTATTTTCTTCCATTGGAAAGTGGACCAATTATCTATTTTCTTATTTGGTTGGTGAGAAGTTGAGTTATTGAGGATTGTCCATAATTAGGATGATGCAGGCATACATGTTCTTCAGTGACTACTGCACTGATACAAAGATGGAGAGCCTTCCTCCCTCTAACCTAGAAAGAGTTCTTATGTGGTTAAGAAATACCAAGTTAGTGCCCAAGGGCTTTGGTGTAGTGGTAAAAGCGCAACTTGTCATGTATCGGTTAGGCACACGTCCATTCGTTTGAACCCCGTTGTAGACAAAACCTGGTAATGTGGAGAAGGATAGAGGGTTGGACCCATTATCCACCGAGTTTTGAACTGTGCATCACTGACCCTCGGGAATTTGTTGATTATGAAAACTAAGAAAACTAAGCCAAACCTCTGCAATTTGGAACTACCATGTTAAATTATTCTATTAGTCAAGATGAAAATGCACCCGTACCTGTTAAGGAAATATCATGCGTAATTCTAAAAAATATTCTCCTATTAAATTTGACAATCTTGTAGAGGTAGAAGAATGAGAATAAGATGTTGATCCATTAATAGTTTTGATTTTGTTTGTCCAATGGTCTATGAAGGATTTTGTGATACCTACTTTTTGGTTTTTAAATTGAACTTTTGCTTATCTTGTTACCTTTTGCAAAAAGAAAAAAAAAAAAAAGTTGAACTTTTGCTAATATATATTGACTCTATTTGTTTGGTCTTTTTTTTTTTTGAAAATTGCGCTTCACGCTTTAAGCTAGGCAGGGACTTGTCGCTTCACACTCTCCAAACACTGGACGTAACATGCTTTGTGCACCTCTTCTCGTTCCTTCCGCCTCACCCTTTTTGCATTCGTTGAATGATAAAATCCTGGAACTCTTGCATTAACTTGTTGGCGACATACTATCCTACTTAGGGTTGTTTGTTGAAGTATCACACAAATCCTAGAGTTCTTTCAGGTTAAGTTTTCCTATACCCCTGAAAAAGGTTTGAAATTGTTGAAGAGTTTTTACTAGTTGGTTTGCCACAATTCTGACTTCACTATTTTTACTCTCTGCTAGTGTGCGCGCATATGTTAATTTTGTTGTGTTATACTTGTAATTAGCAAGTTAAACTATGTCCTATAACTTCCATGTAGCTGTAATCGGAAGCTGAAATGAAATAGAAAGGAAGAGGGGTGGGGGTGGGTGCTTTCTTGTTATTGTCGTGTTGTGTCACATATTTGTTGCATGAAAATAACATGTTAATCATATCTAAGTGCTTCTTTGACCTTGTGTTGTGACCTTTGTGCACGCTTGTTCCGTGATGGTTAGAATATGTTTCATGAAGTGTTTATGAATTATATTTACTTCCTCTCCATCAACAAAAAAAAAAAAAAAAAAAAAAAAAAAAAAAAACACTTCTGCATTTACTTCCTAGAAAATTGATTGAGTATGCTTTATAATTTCGGTTTTTGAGAATGTAGAGTCATGGATCTTGCTCTTTGAAGAGGAATACTCAAAGTGGGGAGTTTATTTCCTAACGGAGGATGGATTCAGGGAAGTGTACATCTAGAAATGGCGCTTCATCATCAAGTATGGTACCTACAAGCTTCCTGAATAGGGTATACACAAAACCTCTGTTTGAAGAAGAAGAGAGATTTGTTGAACATGCCACACTGAAGGATGTAAATATTGACCTCAGAGAAGTTTATTTTCTGATTATGCATTTTTTATCATCTGGGCCATGCCGAAAAACGTTTGGGATACTCTATGATGAACTTATGGAACACGAGCTTCTGCCTAGGAGATATCATGCTTGGTATTCAAGAAAAGGTGTACTTAGTGGAGATGAAGATGATGACGGCTTTTCTCTCCCTCTAAATTATGATGACCTGGTGATAAGGTGTGCCTTGTAAAAATATTGTGTTTGTCTTTTGTTGAAATTAATTTTCATCATGTTTTCTCTTGAGCCGAGGGTCTTTCGGAGACAGCCTCCCTACCTTCTGAGGTAGGGGTAAGGTCTGCGTACACTTTACCCTCCCCAGACCCCACATTTTGGGATTTAACTGGATATGCTGTTGTTGTCGTTGTCTTCTGTTGAAATTAAATATATCTGCTGCGGTTTCGTGCTGGTGTTTGCTTTGAGCTCCAGTCTCATCACTGATGAGACTGGACTCATCACTGTCATATCTTAGACAACCTAAAATAGATCAGATCCAAATATGTTGTAATGAGCAAGCTTTCTAACAACTTCTTTGGGCACTCTTTGGATCCAGAATAATAGATATGGGAAGCTGTGTCCTTTCTATCCGATTATCTGTGTTTAATAAGACTTTATGTGAACAGTCCGCTCTCTTTTCCCCTCTCCAGTATCCTCGTCAGAATGTGTCAATTTGAATTTATAGAGCACTTCAATCGGTCTTTGGAATTTGCCTATCTTCTGATCTTGTAGATTTCTAATCCTGTAGAATTCTCTTGATTTGGAAGGAAAGGAACTCTAGATGTTTCGAAGATACTAGTAGTTCCTTACAAAGGATTAAGATGAATTGTATTCTTATGTTTTGTTATTGGTGTAAACCAGGGTATATAGATGATCCAGTTTCTGTTATAGACATCCTAGGGTCCGTATGAGATGATATAGGCCTTAGTTTATACTTTTGGTTCGGATCCACTTCATTTTGGTTTCCAACACTTTGTGTTGATGATTCATATACTGTCTGTTACCTTGTCAAAAATACAAAAATAAAATAAAATCGTGAACCTCAAATTTCAAAGAACTCCCCCATCTTGTGATCTGTGGATTGATCTGTAAGATTCACCTATCCCAATATTAAAAAAAAAAAAAAAAACAAATACTAATTTGAATGATCTCATATTAAGAGCTATTTGGCTAAGTTATGAGTTATAAATATTATGGAGAACCCACATGGCCCATTGAGCTCTTACATTTGTTTTTCAATAGTAATTCTAGGTACTATTGGATGTAATATGCTTAGCTATTTTTATAACCATCAATCGTTGGTGATACATTTCCACCCGTTTGGAAATATTACCTAAAAGAAATTTCTTTGCTATATGTCGAATACTTTGTTTGGTGTCCAATAAATTACTTGAGATTCTTTTAATGGTCCAGTACCTGCGGGATTAATAGTACCTTCTCTAGAGAGTGTTAACTGTTAATAAATTTCAATATCCATTTCATTGACCAGCAGTGATAGTTGTCTTTTTGATTGTTATGGCAGTCACCCTTTGGTTGGGCATTGATGCTACATTACCTATTGATAGATCCATGACTTGAGGGCTTCTTTAAGTTTTAGATTGATTCAGTTGTGAAATAAGACGACATGTGATCTAGGGAATATATGGTAATTTAATTGTGGTAAAGAATGTCAAGCTTTTCTGATTGAGTCCTACAGATTTTAAACTTTCTTCTTAAAGACTCAATTATGAGTTCTTTTTTATAACCAAAAAATCAATTATGAGTTACTTCTTTATTATACTATATAATGCCTTCTCACTAGAACCTTTTGCTTATATAGAATTGAATTATTCATATTTAATGATGCTTTCAAAATGGTTATGATATCGCGTGCTGGGTTCCTCAGAAAGTTGACCTGGTTAACATGTTACAATATCCATCTGTTTCTGCTTAAATTAATTAATTGATAGTCTTGATTCCTTCTGTCGTTTAAACCTATAGCTTGCTGATGATAGGTATCCTCATGTTGAAAAAGATCACTTGGTAAAGTTGCTTAAACAACTGCTGCTGAGTTCGAGTCCTCCTTTGCAATGTGGTGGGGGAGATGCCCCAGGTGCTGCTGATGTCCCCACGCTACTTGGATCTGGGCCTTTTTCTCTTTTGGCTTGTAAGTAAATTTATGATGGTCTAAGATCTAATAAATATTCTTTTTGTAAACTAACCTCACACGTTTCGGTTGTCTTTTCCCTTATCTTTTTTTCTTTGGGTCAAAACAAACGCCTTTCATCCTTGATTAATTTTCCTACTCTCCGTCTGGCATGTGCACTACTATAGCTTTGGTACTCGTTTTGGCCAAAAGCTATATAAACCTTTTACCTGCACTACTCAACATTTCGCCAATATCGTATCACCAGATACTGAACTAACAGGAATCCAAGCATTTTACAAGATTAACTTATCTCTCTACTTTTGGACTCAGGGGCGGACCCACGTAGGGTCGGGAGGGTTCAAATGAACCCACTTCATCGATTTTTTTATTTTTTTTAATATTTTCTATAGGTTAGATTCTGGAAAATGATGTATAGACTTTAGTTGAATCCACTTGACACAACATTGTTTTGTGGTCTGATGGTCAAGCGGGCTCAAATTTTATTGCTGGTCATGAGTTCGAAACTGGAGAGCAGCTCCGCCTTTCATTTTTCTGCTGTGCTAAGGCCTATGTGCCTTGTTTCTTGTTACTTTATTCTTCTTTGTCCTTTTTTCCTTTTTTGTTAAAATTATAAAGAGCTAGTAGCCTTGTTAGCCTTTTTTTTGCTTGGGTAGCCTTGTTAGCCTATTTACCTTAGTGTGTTTTATTTTACTTTTATTTTATTTTATTTATATTTGATCTCTTTACGCAAGTTCAGTAGGAAATATCCTGCCGTCTATTTTACTTCGGAAGGTCAAAATTTTCTACAAAGTGAAATCTTACATTATTTTTGCTCAAATATGCAGTTGCAATCATTAAAATTATTTATAATATGTAGTTTATTTTAAATTGCTTATTTATGTTACAATGAAATTGTTAGTTTACCTTATAAGTGTCTTCTTTTATAGTTTGCAATAGTTTATTTTAAGCTATAATTTTTTGTTTGTAGTTTGTAAATTAACTACTTTATTCTTTATCAGTAAGAAAAAGATATTAGATTGTTTCAAATTTCTTAGTCAATAAAACTTTAAATGGTAAACATATAGTCAAAGTTTAATAAATTGTAAAATTCGTTGAAATAGTATTGCTAAGTTAAATACATAATTGTTACTACTAACATTTTTGGTTAAAGTAATTAGTATGTTAGACGGTTTAAATTTCTTGCACAACTTTTTTTGAACAAAAAAAAAAAAAGAAGGAATGTCGACCACAACTTTTTAAACTTGATCATTTTATGGTAGCATTATTAGTTTATGACCCAAAAAAAGAGCCTCAGACAAGTTTCACTTGCCGGTACCACCCTTGTTGTCGATTAAGGTCCGTTATTACTGAACCCGCTTGTGTAAAATTCTGGGTCCGCCACTGCTTGGACTGACATACACTATCACTTAAACTATAGCTTTGGTAGTTGTTTGGCCAAAAGAGGATAAGCTAGAAAAAGAAAGCCACAATTTATTGAGTAGCATTTTGAGGATTGTATTGCATTTGAATTTGTGCTTTTCTATGGCTTTATAAGGCGTCTCACTGAAAGGCGAAAGCAGCTGTATGTACTTTTTTAAAACTCTTTTGGCATGTATTCAACATCTTTGATCTTGAACTATTTACTATCATCAATTTGTCCAAGTGAGCTAAGTTATCCACGAAAGCTTTCCAAACTACGAATTCTTTACAAACTTGTCTCGTTTTGTCATTTGCACTGTGATCTCTTATGCACATTGTTCCTGTTCCTTTTTTGCTCCCTCTCTTAAGTAGCACGATATGTACATTCTGTTTATATATGTTCGAATAATTGATGGACAGGTGAGCGAAATAGAGTCAATAAGCAAGGACAATCACTTCCTTCATACCTCCGTTGGCCACACATGCAGGCTAATCAGGTGCATGGTTTAACTTTGAGAGAGATTGGAGGTGGTTTCCCAAAACATCATCGTGCTCCATCTATCCGTCTTGCAAGTTATGCTGTCGCAAAGCCGTCAACTATGGTCCAAAAGATGCAAAACATAAAGAAACTAAGGGGACATAGGGATGCTGTTTATTGTGGTACAACTTTAAAACTTTTCTAGTTTGTTTCTGCATCTAGACACTTAAAAGTTTTTCTCTCAAATGGGTTCTCATTCAGGGCACGTCATTTATGCTCAATAAAACACACTTCTTCTGCGTTACGTAGTATTCCAGAAATTGAGTGCTACTAATAGTTTTAAAGGTAGCACCTGTCAAAAAAAATAGTTTTAAAGGTAGCTGTTTTTTTTTTTTTAAAAAAGAAATCATAGAGACATTTAATAGCTTTTAAGGTTTATCATATTAGAGATATAAAGGTTGTCAGTAAGAAGACATACGAGCCTTCAGCTCAATTTCTCTGCCTTTTCCCTGTGTTGTGTAGCAATATTTGACCGCTCAGGAAGATATGTGATTACTGGATCTGATGATCGCCTTGTCAAGGTTTGGTCAATGGAAACTGGATTATGCCTGGCTAGTTGCCGAGGACATGAAGTAAGTTCATTGAAGTTTGTCCTCAGCTTGAGCTCTTCCTTATGAATTTGTTACTCTGCCTTTGTCCACTTATTTGCTTGTCATGCTAATAGGGTGACATCACTGATTTAGCCGTCAGTTCAAACAATGCATTGGTGGCATCGGCATCAAATGACTACAGCATTCGAGTAGTAAGATTCTCCTTCCACTTGACAGAGATATCTTTTTGCTTTCTTTGAAGAGTAATAATTTTGGTCTCGAAGATCTTCTCCACTGTTGAAGACTGAGCAGCTTATCTACTTTATCTGTACTTCAGTGGCGCTTGCCAGATGGATTACCTATTTCAGTTTTGCGTGGTCACACTGGAGCTGTTACTGCCATTGCATTTACTCCAAAGACTAGCTCTGTGTATCAGCTTCTATCGTAAGCCACCTTTAAGCCTTGATCCTTATTGTTGCTCCTTTCTCTTTGAAGGGACATGATGCATTATTGTGTGTAAGAGATCTAGCCCTATTTGATTAAACCATACAGATTAACTGTGGCTTATGGAATTAACAAACTATTGAATTTCAGAATTTGGAAATTATTGGAGTATCTTTGTTTTCTGAGACATGACTGCCACATGGGTGATCGTGGTCTTGTATCCTTCTAATTTTATAATTAATTTTTAAAATTAAAAATGAACGTCATTTGATGCCTTGATCTCACCACTTTTATCACCCATTTCGCTAGTTTTGTTTTGTCTTATGAATCCTTTTCCATTGAATGTTGTGTTTTTCCTTATGTAGTCAATTAATTAGTGATAATGCATCTGTAGATTTTTTTATAGCAAATTGTGTGATACCAAACACAATCTGACTTGAAGTAGAAAAAGTCAAAAAAGAATAGCACTCTGTTTAAGAGAGATGTTATATATCCTTCAACTGACATAAACAACTCCGTTTCTTTCTTTTCACTGGCTCCAACTTTTCACGCCCAAAAGCTTTAGCTCATTGGTATTCCAAATCTGGCATTTGATGTATCTGATATATCAATTCTATGGTGGGGCACTGCGTAACCCTCCACCTTTGTCTAGATGGTTTCAGCTTCCAAATTGCTGTGTTAAAGGTTTTTGTAGCTTCATTAGAATCATCATCAGAATCAGAATACTACTTCTTAACTGAAGTGGACATCTCCTAGTGATTAGCTTGCCTACCTTCTAGAACATCATTCCTCATGTTGAAAATTGAACTGGTACGGAACCTTCTCCCAGCTTCTTACCAGGATCATCATTCCCTACCTCCAATGTCCCTTTCACCTTATATGATTATCTGCTTCCTTGTCCTTTAATGGCAATATTAATTCTTTCTTGAATTTTAGCATCTCCAGAACTTCTGCCAAAACTTTTTCTAACTGATTGAGGCCCATTCTGTTCCACCCCCAAGAAAGCAGAGGTTGTTAGAAATCACACTTGTCCCTCATTGGTTGTATAAGGGTCTCCAAAGAAATTGATAATGTCGTGGACCACCTCACTTTGCTTTAAAGTTTTGGTTTGGATATTCAGATTGTTTCACATGGTATCAGAGCTATGGGGAGCCCATTTTCACTGCCGTCGTCTCTCTACCTACTATATTGCCGTCATCTCTCTACCTCTTGTATTGCTCGGAACTTGTCTTTCAACTCAGCCCATCGAGCCCCTTTCGGATTCTCTCACTTTCTCTCAATTCAGCTGCGCCAATAACTTTGCTCTACACCCACTACGTAACTTGTTGAGCCTAAAAAAGACGAAAAAGGAAAAAACAAGTCTTCAATACACGTGTAAAGCTAGAATGGGTTACACGCGTGGGAGTGTGTTAGAAAACATACTTGTCATTGTTTATTTAAGGGTTCCCGAAGAAGTTCATAATATTCTGGTCCACTCCACCCGTTTGGCTTGGATGTTCAGATTGTTTCACTGACGCGATTTAGTAAAACCAACTAATTGACCCTTACCAGAGTATCCATGCTACCTTTACCATTTCAAAAAATAAAAAGTACCCATGCTATGTTCTCTTGCTTTACGATTTGGTGTCTCTGTGTGTGGCAGAACCGTAGGAGCTTCCATCTCAACGTGAGATGGTACTCAGCTTGTTCCCTCATGCAATAAATTTGGTTTGACTCTCCTCTTCTTTTTTGGGGGTTTTGGTTTGTTGAGCCGATATGTATGCTGGTATGATGGTGGGAGGTAGCACTAGCAGGTACTTGGTGGAATAGTCGAGGTGCGCGCAAGCTGGGACACCATCATTATGAAAAAAAGGACAAGAAAAAGGATAAGTGGAAAAACAACAGTCATTTGCTGACCTTTTTTGTTTTAATTGCTTCACTTTTTATTTTTTTACACATTTTAAACATTTTCTATGAGGACTTCATTATTCGATACACTGGTTTAATCTTGCAACCATTCTCCTTGAAATCTCTTCATTGGATCAAATTGGGACATCTATTTTTGCCGGAGGGAGTAATATGATATAAGAAGCTAACATGATAGCAGAAGAAATGGAAGGAAAATTTGTGGACTAATCCATACATGTAATTTGATTGGAACTAGGTACGCCTATAGTAAATTACTCCTCCGTGTCATTTTACTTGGCCCCTATACTAGAAATAGATTTTTCGTTTTACTTGTCCATTAGCAAATCAAGAGAGTTTTATTACTATTTCCACATACTGCCCTTAGTATTAAATAACTATATAAAGTACTAGTAGTCAAATTTAGAGTTCCAAAACATCATTAATAAGGTTAGTTTAGTAAAATACACTCCTAATAAAAGCTTTCTTAAGGATGTGTCAAGTCAACATGGGCCAAGTAAAATGAAACGGAGGGAGTAGTAAGCTAGTAATTATAGTATTTAAACTTATTGTTCTTTTTCTAAGTACTTTTAAATTCTCTCGTTTTTTGCCCTTGTTCTATGAGATTATATGAAGTTCAAATTTTAGTGATGTGATGGAAAATACCGCTTACGAGGTGTATACAGAGGGTAGAGAGTCTTACAACAAAGCATGATTCTCTACAAATTCATCTAGTCCTCAACAATAACTGTCTGAAAAAGAATCAACAATGACTGGAATGTCAACAACACTCCAAAATTATGCAAAGATTAAAAATGTTCCACCAATCTATACCCTAGGAATGAAATGGGGCGGAGATTCTGGCATAAGGACTATCTGCAATTGTTCTTGTGCATTCAGGTGCCTCTACATTTTTGAATACTTCTTCAAAATATTTATACAAAAGAGTATTCTACTCCTTCAGATGCTCTCCAATTTCTCCCTTTCCATATTGTCCATGTAAGCTCTAAGCGAGCTACTTTTACCTTTACTTATCTGGAAAGCAATTAAGCAAATAGGGAGCTACTTCACTTGATCTGCTTCTCCTTCTCTTCTCTGGTGTTCGATCCTATATGCACCTCCCATAGGTGTCATCCTTTCCACTCCGAACATACTCCACACCAAGGTCTTGTATTCGTTACTTTATTTCCTCTTTTATCCATGGGGTATTTTGTATATTCGATAATTATAGAGACCTATAAGCACATTTCAATTGATCACAGATAGCTCCTAAAATCTTACACAAATTTCGCTCTTGCCTGGTTATGATATACTGCCACTCTATATTAAGCTGTTTGGTCTTCATAATAGTGGAATTCTTACATCACAATTTGTTGTTTTAAGAAACTCTGGAATATATATGTGGAGTTATGTGCCAGTAGTGCGTGTTTTTATATATGTTAAAGCAAAAGATAAATGTAAGAGGGGTTTTTCTTATAATTTATTTTTAAATTCCTCTATAAACTTCCTTTGAGTTAGTGGCCAACTCAAAGCATTAGATGAAAGATCTGGAAGCCTTAGACTAAGCTACAAAGAAATAAAGATGATTAAAACACAAGAAACCTGGTAAAGATTTTACACTAGGCTGTAGAATCAACTGAGAAATCATTTTAATCTGTATTCGTGTCTGTTAAAGTTTCGTGCTAAGTATTACGGGATTTATTGTAACTTGCTTCATAAATGTCTGACTTCCTTCCCTCGGGTTTTTGTTTCCTATTGGTAGGTCATCAGATGACGGAACTTGTCGCATTTGGGATGCTAGGTCTTCTCAGTGTGTTCCACGCGTTTACTCGCCAAGGCCAAAGGATAACATTTCTGGTTAGCTGAGAACAAGTTATTTGTCTGATAATGTTTAGTACAGTTGGTTAGCGAGCTTGTGAATGGATTTTAATTTATGCAGTGAAGAACAGTGGTAACGCAGCAACCAACATTCAGTCCTCAAGTAATACATCGCATAGCCATCAAATTTTGTGTTGTGCATACAATGCCAATGGAACTGTCTTTGTCACTGGCAGCTCTGATACTTTAGCTAGGGTATGAACAAACATCAAACATTATGCTCTATCATAACATTGTCAAATCTCATTATTAAGATAGCAGGGATATGAGCAATTTTTGTTTCCAGTCAATAAGCTCTTAGTGTAGTTTGCCTTTTTTTTTTTTTTTAAAATTATGTAATATTGTATTAATCCTCTTAGGACCTGACAGATTCAATAGATGTTCTGTGCTTCTTTATCAAAGTCCTCTAATTAATGTTTACTTTATGGTAAAACACATGATTGACAACCCGACAATAAGAAACTTCCAGTAACACTTAAACATAGAGTTTACTGTATGAAGTATGCAAGAAATGTTAAGAATATGAACATGTGAAAGTTTTTGGTGCATTTTCACTTATTTTCAATGTTTTTCTATTAGTGGGATGGTGAAATTGTATGGGTTCACGAACTTATCTGTCTTCAGGTCTGGAGTGCTTGTAAATTCTCCCCAGATCACCCGGAGGAGCTAAATCATGAAATAGATACATTATCTGGTCATGAAAATGATGTCAACTATGTGCAATTCAGGTTGGTGCAGCCAAGTTGTCACCCTTAAACGTGTTCATCATTATCTCACTTGCTATTCTTTTATGCAGTGGCTGTGCAGTTGCTTCACGATTTTCAACATCTGATTCCTTTGTGGAGGACAATATTCCAAAATTTAGGAACTCTTGGTTTGTGAATGTCTTATTCCCTTGTTCCAATGATTTCAAACGGTCCTAGTATCCTTTTATCGGCTATAGTTAACTCATGGTTGAACATAAAATAGAGTTTGGTTGGTTAACCTGATTGATGGATAAAATTGTGTTAATCTGCGTAAATGATCATGCTCGTTAAAACACAATTTCAGGTTTAGCCATGACAACATAGTAACTTGTTCCCGGGATGGAAGTGCAATTATTTGGACACCAAAACCACGCAAGTCGTCCCATGTGAGTTCTTGGCTGCATAAATTTGGTTTCTTTTGTGGAATAAGTTGAGATAATTGTTGGTCAACTTCCAGATTTTTTGTGGATTTATTTGTGAGAAAAAAAGAGAAAGAATACATGCGCAAATTTATGCCTGTATGTTTCTATAGGCATACTACAGAATGAATGCTGTGCTTTACCAGATGTGCTGGACACTAATACATCACACCATTACATCTGTAAATTGGGACTAAGTCTAACGGACCTACATTATTGTGACATATTACTCTGCTGGTTCTTTCTGACTATTAATGTTCTAATCCTTTCAGGGGAAACATGGACGTTCTTGGGGTAAGGCATATCATCTTAAAGTTCCTCCCCCACCAATGCCACCACAGCCTCCTCGAGGAGGGCCACGTCAGAGATTTCGCCCTACTCCTCGTGGTGTTAACATGATAGTATGGAGCCTGGATAATCGCTTTGTACTGGCTGCTATAATGGGTATTTTTTCTTAATTGCATATTCAGTTAAAAAGCTTTGCATTAGTTCGTACTTTTTTTCCGTTAAAATTATTTTAAATATTATTATGGGAGGAAAGTTTCATTTCTTCCCCAAAATTCTTTGGTCTTTTGTGATTTGAAGCATCTAGTTGTTGACAGGGAATACAGGAGCTATGGATATTTTCCAACTTTATTACTTTCCATGGGTTATTGTTGCCTTTAAATAATTCAATCTTGCTTTACTGTTGTAGAGCACCCGCCAAATTTTGCCCTTTTTTCACGCAATGCTATCAGACATCTAGTTCTGGGAAGTATGGAGTAACTACTGTATAATGACCGTCAACTTCATGTTAAATCTTTTTTTTTGGTTTGCATCCACAGAAGTCCTTATTTGGAATAGGTATTGGGTAGTTGGAATTTTTGGTTGATAAAATGTTATTGAAGGGCATTTGAGGTACTTTCAAGATATCTAAACTTCGGAAACCGTGTCAAGTTGATTTATTCTAAGACATTTTGGTGCCTGGCATGGGCGTGAGTTTACACCCAACCAGGGTAATGCAGCCATGGTCGAAAACAAAAGTAATGCAGGCATGTGAAAGTTATGAAAAGAAATGCATAGGAAACTTATTTCATTCTGCAAGTAATAATGGTGTGAGCTGAGGACAATTGGATGCCTTATGGAGGGTTATCATTTCTAAGGTGCTTTCCATAAGACTTAAGAAGGTGCTGGACGAGACTATCTCTACTTCGCAGAATGCTTTTGGGGAGGGCAGACAGATCTTGGATGCAGCGTTGGTGGCAAATGAAGTGGTGGATTCAATGAGAAAGCAAGGAGTGCCAGGTGTGTTGTGTAAACTTGATCTTGAAAAGGCATATGACCATGTGAACCGGAAATTCCTAGATTTCATTATGCTTCAAGTGGGATTTGGGGAGGAGTGGAGGAAATGGATTTCCTTTTGCATCTCTTCAGTGAGATTTTTTGTGTTGGTGAATGGTAACCCGTGCAGCTTCTTTGGGAGTTCAAGGGGTTTGAGACAAGGGGACCCCTTATCACCGATGCTATTTATTCTAGTTATGGAAGCATTGAGCAGGATGATGGATAGAGCTGTCTTGGGAGGTTACTTGAAGGGTTTTGACGCGGCGGTAGGGGGTGTTGGGACAGTTTCGGTGTCTCACTTGCTATTCGCGGATGATACCTTGGTTTTTTGTGGTGTAGATGTGACCCAGTTGGATTATTTAGGCCAAGTTCTAACTTGGTTTTAGGTGTCTGGCCTTAAAATTAATTTGAGGAAGTGTGAGATTATTCCTGTTGGGGAAGTGAATAACATTGGATCGCTCGCTCAAGTCTTGAATTGTTGGGTTGGTGCTCTCCCAACTACATATCTTGGAGTATCGTTAGGGGCGTTGAACAAGGATCTTATGGTGTGGAACCCAGTTCTTCAAAGGGTCGAAAAGAGACTAACAGGGTGGCAGAAAAAATATTTATCCAAGGGCAGGAAAGAAGTGTTGATCATGAGTACTTTATCGAGCATCCCAACTTACTATATGTCCTTGTTTCATGCTCCAACTTCGGTTACTGAAAAGTTGGAAAGGATGCAGAGAAATTTCCTATGGGATGCAGCGGATGGGACAAGAAAACATCATTTGGTCCGGTGGGAGACTGTCACTTAAAAAATGTGGAGGTCTCGGAATTAAAGATTTGAAGGTCTTTAATAAAGCTTTACTGGGAAAGTGGCTTTGGAGGTTCGGGGTAGAGGTACAAGCTCTGTGGAGAGGGGTGATAGTTGATAAATATGGGGCTATGGAAGGGGGTTGGAGAATTAGAGATATCAATTTGCACAGAATATCTTGTCAAAGAGAATTGTCAGTTCAGCAAATTAGGGTGTCACAAGGCGGAGAAACTTTCTGGGTCTTGAGATTTAGAAGGGAATTTCAAGATTTGGAAGTGGCTGAGTTTGAGAGATTGCTAGCCTTACTACATGGGGAGGTCAATCCGGTTGATAATACTGATGTTTGGAGTTGGGGTTTGGGAAATAATGGAATGTTCTCTGTGAAGACCTTTTATGAGAAACTCTTGGTTAGGTAGGAGATGGCTTTCCCATGTAATGCAATATGGATCCAAAGGGTGCCGAGGAAAGTTTGCTTATTCACTTGGCTAGCTACTAGAGGAGTGATTTTGACAGCGGAAAATCTTAGAAAGCAGAATGTTATGTGCGTCAGTTGGTGTGACATGTGTAAGGAGACGGGCGAGGATGTGGACCATCTTCTCTTACATTGCGGCCTCACTATGAGGCTATGGTGGGATATGTTTAGGTGGTTTGGCACTCCGTGGGCAATGCCAAAAACCCTGAAAGAGTTGATGTTCAGTTGGAAGAGCGGGAGAAGGAAGAGAAGACGAAGGGCTTGGAACATGGTCCCACTTGCTCTAATGTGGGTAGTTTGGAGAGAGAAATAAGAGAGCTTTTGAAGGTGTAGAGTCAAGTTTCTCTCAATTAAGGAGTGGTCTCCGTTCCCTTATTCCTAGTTGTTTAGATGAGTGGGTGGAGTTTGTAGAGAATCATGTTCTTTTGTAGTTTCTTTCTCTTTTGGTATATCCCTTGTATACAGCCAACTTGGCCATGTTTATGAATGAAAATTTGATCAAAATAAAAATAAAAAATCCTCATGATCTTTTAAGTATAACACCAATCTAACACGGCTTAGAAGTTGTAGATTGACTTCCCAGTATAATTTTGTCATTGATCAAAGGAGCAGTGAAGCATGTCTTTTAAGAGTTACTCTGGAAGTCCATGTCCGGTCATATCCGGAATGGATTTCGTGCTTTTCTTGTTTTCCCATGTGTGCAACTAGTCAATTCCTGGCAAACTGGACATGTAGAAGTGTGCATATTTGCCTAAGCACCTGCAAGGCTAGCAACACAAAATTGATTTATGCTCTTCCTACTAGTTGAGGGTCAAGCTCCAACTTCGTGGGCTCTGAAATCAAAGTTTTCTTGGTTCTTTTTAGAAAGGAAAAGACCTCCATTTGGTTGTCAATTCATATTATGCTCCTTTGTCGAAGAGGAGATATTCTGGTGCTTGAATTTGAAATTTTCGAACTCATAAGGTGAACTTATGCAGATTGCCGAATTTGTGTTTGGAATGCTAGTGATGGTAGCTTGGTGCACTCCTTGACAGGTCATGCAGAGTCTGTAAGTTTATTTGACTATGATTAGGCTGGTATCTCTGAGTTCTGCTTTCAAAATGCTTGCTTAGGCTAGTATTACATTTTCAGTCATCTTGTTTATATATTTTTGAGAAACTTCCGCTTTAGCTCCGTCTAGTTGCATGTCTGCGCTGGTTATTTCTTTCTCAGCTTGCCTCCACCGTTGTCTAATTTGTTGGTTGGCGCACTATAAAAGAGTCATGCAATTCTTTATGGCAGTTTATTTTAACTTTCTTGGTCATAATGAACTCTAAAAAATATGTTATTCACTAAATTCTGGTACTAATTCTTGATTTGACTCCTCCACCCCATGCCCCACCCACACCTATTAAAAAAGTTATATCTAGTGTAATTGACGCTTACTGTTCGATTCTTGTAGACGTATGTTCTGGATGTTCATCCTTTCAACCCCAGAATCGCAATGAGTGCTGGTTATGATGGGAAAACCATCTTGTGGGATGTAGGTTTCTGGTTCTTTTGATTATTGTATAACATGCTTTTACACAAGTATTTCGATGTGTTGACCTCTTGCTATTTCTATTTCCAGATATGGGAGGGGATCCCCATCCGCACATATGATATAGGACGCTTTAAGTTGGTTGATGGAAAGTTTTCACAGTAAGTAATTTAAAGAGGACATCATAATATTTCTGTATCTTTGATATTTGAATTGTAAAGTTTGTTCGCGTATATAAATGACTCATCAGAGCTTTCTGCTTTGGGGCCATAGAAGAACGCAAATCTTATCCTGGCTTCAGAATTAATAACTCATTCAGTTCCATTTCCTATTAGATTTTCTAACTGGTGCAAATTCTCTTTGCTTTATTTAAAATGTCAAAGTTACTTATTGTGTGGAGATGTGCTGTTTCTTTGTGAAAAGGGATGGAACATCAATTGTTCTTTCTGATGATGTTGGACAAATATATTTATTAAATACAGGCCAAGGCGAGTCTCAAAAGGATGCTAAATATGATCAGGTATATGAGGCGATTTCTTTCATTCTCATCATAGTTTTAATTTACAGTTACTGTATGCAATCTTGAGGCTTTAACTTTCAACAGTTCTTCCTGGGGGATTACCGGCCCCTTATCCAGGATGCGCAGGGGAACGTTCTTGATCAGGTACCTTTGGTTTTGACATACTAGTTCAGTCCTTCAATTCCAGGATTGTGAGATATTTTTCGTTTTTGTCCTTTGCAAAATTCTTTCCTAATGTCATTCTTTTTTCCACCCATCCCATTCAAACTAATATCACTTGACATTATTTTAAACTCTGTATGAAATCTTTTCAAATGACTAGTCCAAGTCTGAACAGTGGAAACTATTATTTTATACACTGTATCTAATTCCATTTTATTATCTTTCCAAACAATATACTGTTAATCTCTATAGTCAAAGCAGGTCATGTTTATTGTGCGAAGTGAGTTAAAGATTTATTCTCTTACCATTTTTAAGTTCCACCATTTTGTTTTTACTAAATAATTTTCATGTCAAACTTGTCTGGGCAATACATCGATGTCTAATCAGTCAGTAGATACCTACAGCTGTTGCGTCCTGTATAAGTTTGCCAATTTTTTTGAAGTTATAAACAACAGGCCTCTGTTTACCTGTTGCAGGAGACACAGCTAGCTCCATATCGGAGGAACATGCAAGATCTTCTTTGTGACGCAAGTAGATATTAGTTGCTTTTGTCATTCGTTCTCTTTTTTTTTTTTGGGTCAGTTTCAAGAAGATGGTAATGAATGTTTTCTTTTTCCCCCATTTATAAAATAATGGGATTACTAGGTATGCTTCCATATCCTGAACCATACCAGAGTATGTACCAGCGCCGCCGCCTAGGAGCTCTGGGTACAGAGTGGCGTCCTTCTTCAATTAAATTTTCTGTTGGCACAGATGCTGGTTTGAGCCTAGGATACCGGGTTTTACCAGTGGCTGACTTGGACATAATAGCTGAACCTCTGCCCGAGTTTGTGGATACCCTTTTCTGGGAGCCAGATAATGGTGTTCTGAATGATGAGACTGATTCAGAATATAATATGAATGAGGAACTTTCTACTGAAGGAGAGCACGAATGTCTAAGAGACGGCTCTTCTAGCGGTTCAGTATGTAGTGAAGAAGAGAAAACGAGACGGAGTCGGAAAGATAGCCTACGCAGATCAAAAAGGAAAAAATCTGTATCAGAAGTAAGCTTCGACTTTCACAAACAGATTACCTATTTGTTTACCCTGGCTGAGCAACATTTGCATCTTTTTCAGGTGGAAGTCGCATCATCTGGAAGACGTCTTAGGAAGAGAGTTAAGGATGAAGATGTTGGCACTTCATATAGAAGTCTTAGAACTAGGAAATCAAGAAATGGGCAGAAAGCTACCACTAAAAGGAAGTCAACTAAACCAAAGTCATTCAGACCTCACCGAGGAACTGCACATACTGAAATTGTACGTCAGGATTCTGACATTTCTTCAGATGATGAAGATGAAGCTAGCTCTGAGGATGATTCAGTGGAAACGGAATCACCAGAATGCTCGTCAAGCGATCTGAGCAT
This sequence comes from Lycium ferocissimum, assembly GCF_029784015.1. Taxonomy (NCBI): domain Eukaryota; kingdom Viridiplantae; phylum Streptophyta; class Magnoliopsida; order Solanales; family Solanaceae; genus Lycium; species Lycium ferocissimum. The sequence continues at coordinate 10,914,530 of NC_081348.1, forward strand.
TGAATCTGATGACAAGCTTCCAAGCAAACAGCAGAACTATCCAACAGGTGGAGCTATGGATGTGCCTCCTAAATCCACTGAACCTCAAACAAATGGCGAGAACAAAAGGAGATTAGTCCTGAAATTGAAAATCCGTGATCCTAAGATTGAGCTATCAAAAGACACTGCAGCTCAGTGCGGTGACCAAGCTACTAAGCCATGTTCTTCGCAGGCTAGTGAAGAGATAATTGAAGATAATCTCGTTAACCTAAAATTAAAGGAGCCAAGATCATCCTCTGCAGATGAAATTGACATGGAGCTGTTTGGGAAATACAATAAAACTGAACGTATGGTTAATGCCAAGGAACCCAAAGATGTTTCGAATGAGCATGTCAGTAGAAAACCTTCTGCTGGTCCAGATATCCAAAGTCTGGCTCTGGGTGATAATATAATGGCTGAGGCTCAAATGAATCTGGAACAGTTTGAAGCTAGCAGATTGCTGGATGGAAATGTTCCAGGAAACGCAGTATGTTCCTCAGGAGCTGCTAAAAGTTCCTCATTATTTGACTGGTCATCGTCACCGAGTCATGAGCTGCAGCAAACAGGCGTCGGTCCTGGAGCAAACAAGCTGACTACCACCGACGGCAATCCTCAAATAAACCTCAAACCTAGAGTGAAGACAACCATAATAAAGATAAAATCAAAGAAAATGTCCAGGGAGTCTCAAGCTCATTCTGAATTTAATATTCCTACAGATGCTTATTGTGGGGATGAATCAACATCCAAAAACTTTTCCCATTTGGAACAAAACCAACTTCCAGAGGTTCCAGAAACAAGTAATGGCCGTGATAGATTCGGCCAGAAATGGCAATGGGATGTACTGGTGGATGATACTGTTGGCAGAAACAAGTCTCATGGATCTAGAAGCGGTTTACGTAGTAGTCATGCAATTTCTGAAAGTGCTTCTAATGCTTTTATTGATCATAACGAAACAGGTTCTGAATTCCCTCATGCGGCTACTGATGCAGCACGTAGAAAGAGATCCTTGAGATTTACTGCAATGTCGAGAGACACAGCACTTGGGAAAGATGCCCTAAAAATAAGAGAGAGCCATGTCTCCGTAGGTTCATCAAGAAATGCAGAAAAGCTGACCAAGAAGGCTACTGGTTCTCTGCCATTACGATGGAGTTCAAGTAATGTGTCCAAGTGCCGGTCATCTAGAAACATTAAAGAGGGTTCTTCCAGGGAGGAAAATGTTTTTTCATCTGGAACGAGCTTGAATGAGGCAGTGAAAAAACTGAATTGGCTGCTATTATCAGAGCAGGAGGAGGGTTATCGCTACATTCCTCAGCTGGGCGATGAAGTAGTGTACTTCCGACAGGTGAATTATTTAGTTTCTATTGATTAATCATTGCCTCTTCTTTCCTTTTACCCCGTTTATATTTTTCATGTAATAATTTCTTTGTTGCATTAGTGATTCTCATATCAAATTATTAAGCTTTATTTGATTTAAACTTGGTATCTCTTGACATTAGGGGCACCAAGAATATATAGAGTTCAGTAATTCATCAGAGCCTGGTCCTTGGACAAAGAATGCAGCTGCAATCCAAGCAGTGGAAATTTGTTTGGTAAAACATCTTTCTTATGCAACTCTTCCTGGCTCTGGTGAGAGCTGCTGTAAAGTTACACTTCAATTCGTAGATACCTCTTCCCCTGTCTTTGGACAGAAGTTTAAGCTTACACTGCCTGAACTAGTTAACTTCCCTGACTTTCTAATTGAGAGATCAAGGTATGAGACTGCAATGGAGAGAAATTGGTCATACAGAGATAAGTGTCTGGTTTGGTGGAGGGATGAGACTGAGCAAGGTGGTAGGTGGTGGGAAGGTCGGGTAGTTTCTGTGAAAGCCAAGTCTGACCAGTTTCCTGACAGTCCATGGGAAAGATGCGGTATACTATACAAAGATGAACCAGAACCCCATCATCATAGTCCCTGGGAACTACATGATATAGATAGTGCATGCGAGCAACCTCAAATTGACTTGGAAAGCAGAAATAGAGTTTTGTCTTCTATCACTGAACTACTGCAATCAGCAAGCAGAAATCAGGTTTCAATCTTTTAAATTGATTATGCCTTGAATTAACAACTGAACTTTGTAGTTCAAAGCATCAGACCTGACACTGCTATGCATGTTACAGGATGCTTTCGGGATTCTAAAATTGAAACATGTTGCTGTGAAACTGGACTTCATGAATAGGTACACTATTTACATTACTTGTGTTGCTCTGAAAATGTTGAAGAACTTCCATAAGGAATTCCATATTGTACTTCCATAAGGAATTCCATATTGTACTCAGAACCTTGCCCCTTACCCTCTCCCTCCCTCCTCCCTAAAAAGAGGAGTTAAGAATATTAGTTAAGAAGTTAGATGTTAGCCTCTTTTCTTCCTCTTTTGATTATATTCTCTTTATACTTCAGGTTTCTATGTTCTTTTTTCTTTTTTGCGGTAAAGGGGGTGGATGTGTTTTGTTATAACAACTTTTTGAAGCTTCGAACCTATGTCTGTTATAGGATTGCATGGCATGCACAATTATTAATGGACCCAACACTACAAATGTTTTCCTCTTTGCAGGTTTCCTGTTCCTCTATCACCTGATATAATCCGGTCAAGGTTAGAGAACAACTATTATAGAAGCTTGGAAGCAATGAAGCATGATTTCTCTGTGATGCTAGCAAATGGTGAGGCTTATTTTGCCAAAAATAGAGAGCTCTCAGTGAAAATGAAGCGTCTTTCAGATTGGTTTACCAAGAAATTATCAAATTTATGAGGGCTTGCTTCCCCTTCACTTATTATTTTCTTCCCTTCTTCCGACTGCCTGAAGGATCCAATTTTGTCGAATGGATCTTCAGCAGCTATGCTCTGGAAATGGTTGGTCTAGACTCTAGAGTTGTCTGTTGTATGATTTAGGTTTAAATGAGTTTATGATATTATATGATGGGTTTGAAGTACAATTTGCACCAAGTAGAATTACATTCTGGATAGTGTGGCATCCTTTTTTCATTTTTTTGCACGGATTGCCCTTCGTTTGGGGTGGTCTTTAAATTTTGCCCTCAAATTTGTGATCTTTAAATTTTGCCCTTCATATTTGTGGGCTCTTTGCTTGGAAAGATGAGCGAATACATGAAGGGTTTGCATAAAATAAAAAAATAATTTTTGTTGGATACAATCTTTGAGAAAAAGTTAAAAAGTTATGCCGGATCCATAAGATAAATGTCTGCCCCTCAAGACCGGCAGACTTTTAGTTAAACATAACTAAAAGCCTCACGGAGGGGCATCAAAATTTAAACTTTGCCTTATAAGGCAACCGGTAGTTTACTCATAATCGTGGTTTTGGACCAAAAAAAAGCTCTGTGGTTTATAAAGATGCTTTAAGGATTAATTGGCTCGAAATATGGACTTGAAGTGATCCGTTTGTTTAGATTCTAAAGAGTGTACATATTTGAAGGCATCAGGAAGATATTATGTGGAATTGAAAAAGAAATTAAGTACATCACGATTCAATATTTACATAGGTTTGTAGATGTTTGTAACTCGTTCTAACACGGTTAAGTGGTTAAAAAAAAAAAAAAATACATATATATGCTTCAAGACAAAGTTTGCTCATAAGGCATAAGTATGATTTAATGGGCAAACTTTTATTTAAATGAGTGAAGGAATTATGATACTTATGATCCTTTTTTAAGGTTTGAATAACTTGATAATTCCTTCACAATTTGGGGGCATACTTTTAATGGGCAAACTTTTATGTGGGACCCGCATAACTTTGTGAAGGGCATTTTATGCCAATCCTGGCATAAGTGTGGCATAACTTTTTTAACAAAATGTCCGGCATAGCGAAATTTAAACTTGCCTTGCGAATTTTTTTTAAAATTTTGACCGCGCGTGGGTTCGAACTCCGAAACCTATGGGTGTTAGCCGAAGGGCAAATTTTAAAGATTTCAAATATGAGGTAAAATTTAAAGACCACCCCAAAAGAAGGGCAATTCTGCGAATTGTTGGTTTGCTACCTGACCAGAGCTGTATGTAGTTGGTAATATGTTTCTCCTTGAGAGTTTTACTCAAAAATCAGAATTACCTAAGGTTCACAATACCTTGGGATTCAGTCCTTTTTTGTTTCGATTCGAATAGCTAAACTTCCCAACTGAAATTGAATGTAAGCGAAGCTGACCCATTACGTGACAAGCCCGGCGCCAAGTTCACCATCATTCCAATAGTCGAGGGGAAATTGTTTTGGCCAACTTTATTTAATTTAAATCTCTCCTTTAGTATTTTGCTTATTTTACAATAAATATCTCAACAATGAATATAGGCTTTAGAACTTTAACTCATTTCAGAAAATACCTGACGACTATTTGTTTCAACTTTTAATGCAGTTTTCTCGGGCTAAAATCCTCTTATCTTATAGTTGTCATACTTGTCGAAAACATTTGAAGAAGATAACTTACCCACTTCGATCCATATATTATGAATTTATGTTCTGGAAATTTCGATGCTTTCTTAAGCTTAAGTAAAATCTAATTAGCTGTTGTCGTCCTCCTTCATTCAATCCGTTAACATTAGTAGATCAAACTAGGAGCGTATAAGTAGAGCTAAACTAAAGTAACACTTTCCAGTTTAGTAAATAAAAATGAAACCACCTTCTTTCAGCTATTCATTTGACGTTCAAATAATTTCGAGGGTGCAACACTGTGGCTTAGCAATCAATGAAATGGATAAAAAATCATAAGAGAGTAGGATTAAATTATAGTAGAGACAAAAACTTGATGATGGGGTCATTTGATTCATATGGTAATTGTTATGAGGGGGCTATAATAGCGGGATTGTTTATGCGGAGATTAATAATAAATAAATCAGGTATGGTGGGTTGCTGAACTGATGCTTTGCTGCTACTACTTTCCATTCTAAACACTCGGCAAAAAATAAAGAGTCGTAATTGTAAAGAGAAACCAATAGGTCAAAGTGAATTTAGCTGAAAACTAGTGGATTTTAATTCTGTGTGGCTCGCGATTGGGAGATTAATGTTAAAAATTTGATTGAGAAAGGGTTATTTTAGGGTTGAGGGGACTTACGGGTCGGGTTTTTGACGGAACAGGGTTTTGGATGCACAGGGAAAATGGTGGGGCGTGGGGAAGAAAGGGGTGCGAGGCAACTTAGGGCACGAGATTTTGTAGGATATTGGCTGCTCATGTAACGACTCAACTAGAGTAATCTTCAGAAGTGTCCATATATGATTTTTTTTTTTTCCAACACAAAAATGGAGTGGATACATAATGGGAAAACATAACTAATTGCCCGCCCAACTCAAACTAATTACTCGCTCATGCTCCCTCCCAAACTATTTCCGCTTCTGTCCAGCCTAGTACAAACTTAATTGAATTGAGCTTTGATATGGAAACTTACTAAGTTATCACATTCAAATTCGGAGGTAAAAACTAATCATTCCAAATCATCAACCAAACGACCCCTTGGATAGAACGTGGGATTATTTCTATTTTGTTGGATATTTATTTCCAGTATGATCATTTCTAGAATTAGTTATACTATAATTTTAAAATTATTTTATAAACATTCGGTGTGTTGTAACAATCTTGGAATAAAACAATCAAATACAAAATCTTTTTAGGAGGCCAATATTAAAATTAGAATTAAAAGTTTATCTATTGCAGAACCAAGCACGTAGTTTATATATACTTATACATATCATTTTTAATTTGAATTATTCACTAAATAATTTCGTTACTATTTAATATTTATTTATAATCCCAGCATTACAATTTCGGTTTAAATTGTTTGCGAACCATACGACCCTAAGTGATTTGAAAAAAAATAAAAATGAAGCTAATCAAATATGGGGGACCTTTTCATGGACTATTGCGATAGTGAGATTGCAGGTGGGGGAGCCGTATCCGAAAAATAAGCAAATGAATTGCACTTGCTATTGAATCAGTAAGAACCAAGATGGGCTTCCCGCCAACTGTGACACTCAACGTTCACTCTTCCCGCCATTTGGGACAAGCACTATATATATAGTGAAGGTTATTAGTACTATCATTCCACTTACACTCAGTCCCACTCACACACACTATTTACAGAAATGGGCCGGTCCAGCAATGGCAGATCACCACTAGTCAATCAACAGAGCCAAATCACTGCTTTCTTCTCCAAAACGACATCGTCCTCACCTTCTCCTTCCCCTTCACCACTTCTCCCAAAACAAGACAAACCTAACCCTAAACTTAAACCTAATCCTAGTACCTCCAGTCCTTGTGCTAGTCCTACGACTCCTTCACCTCTACACGGGAAGCGGAAGATTACTGTGCCTATTTCAGCTGTTGTTGAACTTAAGCCATCATATGGACAAGAGGTAGTTGACAAAAGAGTTAAGGTTTACTGGCCATTGGATAAAAATTGGTATGAAGGATGTGTGGTGTCTTTTGATACTAGTTCTGGTGAGCATTTGGTTAAGTATGATGATGGGGATGAGGAAATGATTGATTTATCTGAAGAAAAGATTGAATGGGTGAAAACACCTGTCAGGAAGTTGAGGCGGTTGCGCAGATCTTCTTCCGTTGTGGTGGAAGAGGAAGAGAAAATGGAGGATTTAGAGAGCGTTGAGGATGATGATTCGGAGGATGAAGATTGGGGAAAGGATAAACAAAAAGTGTCTGAAGTCGAAGAAGACGATGATGTTTTGGAGGATATGGATTTGGAGATTGAGGAAGAAGAGGATGATGATGATGTTGTGGGGCGTAGAAGTAGGAAAGGGAGTGCGAATAAGGCAGTGGTGAGGAAGAGGAAGAGTGGTGTAGAGGTGAAGTTAAGTACTCCGAGTTCGAGCAAGAAGAGTAAGACTGTTGTAGATAAGACGAGTGGTAATAGCAAAGTGGATTCTGCTGTGATTGGAGTAAATGGGAAAGAGCCTGTTGCAACCAACGTGGATTGTAAGTGATTGTAACTTCGGTTTACTTGTTGAATATTCTATGACATTTGGTGGTTATGGTGTTGTCTAGTGCTATGATAATGATTGTCATATAAGTATTTGCTTCCTATATTACAGTTGTCCTGCTATAAATGCATATTTTTTCTATTACATGAGTTTTCCCAAGTATGTATGACTCTTTGACTTTGTATTGAGAAAAAAGAATTGTTTGCTGGTCTTGCCAAAGATGGTCCTTTTTGCGAGGTAAGTGTAAAATGGTTGGAACAAGCCAAAAGGAAACGGACTAGATTGGAAATGAGAGGAAACTTCCACTTATTAAATAGACAAAAAGAAAGGAAAAATCTGGACTATATTTTGATGGTTAGATCCAAATGAAATGAAAATTTGGACTTGAGTAAGGCAGGAATGAGGTTGCCTAATTCGGCCATACCTTTCGATTTGCAATTTGTTAGTGTATTAGATTGAAATTTCTTCCCTAGGTGTTAGTGTTGGCAAGAAAAAAATTAAGGCTTAAATGTTATACGAAACAAAATTGAGGTGGCTCTGTTTCCTTGCAGGTGCCAAGGCATCCAACAATGACAATGTACTACTGGGCGGTGCAGCAGATAGATTTGGACAACGTGAAGCAGAGAAATTCCCTTTCCTTGGAAAGTAAGTACTCTTGCAATATCTGTTCATTATTTGTTTTGTTTTATTTGATCTAGGTGGAGATCAGTGATGTTTTACCATTTTGCTTGTTATGGCCTTGTTATTGAATTTTTCTTGTGTCCTGAAACAGAGATAGAAAGGATGCAAATAGAAGGTCCCCAGGGGACACCAATTATGACCCAAGGACTCTCTACCTACCTCCTAGTTTCTTAAAAGGTTTAACTGGTGGTCAGGTAATTGGATTCTCGTGATTAGATATTCTTGGAATTTTTTCCCTATCAGAATGAGTAATTAAATGGTGTAAATGATGCTCAGAGACAATGGTGGGAGTTCAAGTCGAAGCACATGGATAAAGTTCTCTTTTTTAAGGTAATGATGGTGGCAGCATATTGAAGGCTCAATCTTTTTGCCATTGAAGTTGCTGTGCAACCTTTTCATTTCTTCTTCTTCAACTTGCCTTTATATGATGAATTTTAATTACCCAATGATTTATGAATCAGATGGGAAAGTTCTATGAGCTTTATGAAATGGATGCACATATTGGAGCCCAGGAACTTCATTTGCAGTATATGAAGGTAACTTGAGTCTATGCACTCAAAAATTGAAAAATGGAAGAAAACCAAAGATAAAAGAATTTTCATCAATGTGTGTAGATGTGCCTTAAAGAGAGTTTATGCTTCACTTTGCTTTTCCCTGTTCAGAAAGAGATTGGTTTATACCCTGTATCATGTCGTGGCTAAATTGCATGTTCCGTTGTAGAATATTCTCAGTTTTTCCTTGCAATAGGACAGTTCAGTTTTATCCTTCAGTTCCTGTGCATCTTGAACTAAAGTTTTAGCTGACTGTTGCCTGTATCTCCAGGGAGAGCAACCCCATTGTGGATTTCCAGAAAAGAACTTCTCAATGAATGTAGAGAAGTTGGCTCAGAAGGTTGTAATTTCTAATTGTGCAACGTTCAGTATTCGTGTCAATGGTTCCGAGACTTGTTAGACTGCCTTGTCTTTTTCGTGGCAGGTTTCTTACTGTGAGTTGTTTTGATGGTGCAGGGTTATAGGGTTCTTGTGGTTGAGCAAACAGAGACACCTGAACAGCTTGAGACTCGTCGAAGAGAGAAGGGATCTAAAGATAAGGTCATAATTGTGCTACATAAGATTGTGGCAGTCATAATGATGACAATTTTATGTCCTTCTCAGTTCTTTCTGTAGCTGACACATCATACCCTATTCCAGGTTGTCAGACGTGAAATATGTGCAGTGGTCACTAAAGGAACATTAACCGACGGAGAAACGCTTGTGGCAAACCCTGATGCTTCATATATGATGGCAGTGACTGAAAGCTCTCAAACTGCTGCATTCCAACAGGGGAAGCATACTTATGGTGTCTGTATGGTGGATATTAGCACAAGCAAGATTATTATTGGACAGGTATTGAGCAAAAGCTTATTAACTTTTCTGTAGTTTTGTTGGTAAAAAGTTTTGTGCTATTTTGTTGCTAGTCATGTGTAGCGTGTTTGCTGTCAAATCAGTCTGATTCTACAAGGTTGCTTTCTCTGGGTGATAATTTTTTCGTGAATGCTCTCTCAATGCAATTGGATTAGCTTCATGAGAATGTTCACTAGCATCTAAATTAGTTTTAATCAGCCTTCCCATATAGTGATGTGTGCACTCACAGACGAAGGGCTTATAACTGGCGAATCAATAATATCAAATAGGTTGCAAAAATAGATTGGCAACCCTCAACAGTAGTTAAATTATAAGCTCAAACCATGTCTCTTGAATAATTGAAAGTAAGAGCACAAAGAAAACTTCATGACATATTCATTGAATCGGCAAAACATGAGCAATTTCTTCTCATATTCAGCTCACTTAATTCAATCATCACTCCGATGGTAGAGGAAAGCACAATAGTATATAATACGTCTTTACGTTACTTGAAATGCTTCTAAACAAAAGCTTCTTTTATATATTTAATTCCAAGTTCCACCAGTGATGATGTTTGATATTCTTCAACCAACTTGGCACCTTTCCGTCTCTTGTTTCTGCAGTAGTCGACCTCACTCTTTCATATTGTACATACACACATCCATCTGTTTTGCTTTCTGGAGTTTCCATCCTTGTAATCTCATTAATTGGTTTCTCTTTCGTTTCCTTAAACCTCTCCCACTGTCTTAAACCCCCCACCAGACACTCATTTAGGTTTCTAGCATAAGCATCGCCTTTTTCCGATGTAAATCTTGTCTGAGGTTCTGTTGCCAGTAGACTGAGACACTTATAGCAGAGCTTGTAAATTTGTATTTATTTAAAAGTTCTTAATTTCTGGAGGAACCTTGTCATCATCTCTGTACTATTGCATCTCTATGTTGGTTAATCTTCATGTTATACTGAAATGATATGTTAGTAATTTAATGTAATTCTTTACCAGTTTGAGGATGATTCAGATTGTAGTGCATTGTGCTGTCTCCTTTCTGAGTTGAGACCAGTTGAAATAATAAAGCCAGCTAAATTGCTTAGTATTGAGACTGAGAGAGTGCTGCTGCGGCACACACGAAATCCGCTGGTCAATGAGTTGGTTCCTCTTTCTGAATTTTGGGATGCTGAGAGAACCATTTGTGAGGTGAAGGGAGTCTATAGGAACATGAGCTCTTCGATGCTGTCATCATCTCCAAATGAAATGGGATCACATGAAAGCACTATCTCTGAGGAAGATGGTGAAAGGAACTTTCTACCAGATGTTTTATGTGAGCTTGTAAACCTTGGTGGGAACGGGAGTTATGCACTTTCAGCACTTGGAGGAGCTCTATACTACTTGAAGCAAGCTTTTCTGGATGAATCCCTGCTCAAATTTGCGAAATTTGAGCTACTTCCCCATTCTGGTTTTTGTGATAGTACTCGAAAACAGAATATGGTTCTTGATGCAGCTGCGTTGGAGAATCTTGAGATATTTGAGAACAGTCGAAATGGAGATTCTTCAGGGTATATCTAGCGTACTTTCATTTAGTTGATTATATTGTCGTCAAACTTAAAGTTGATTCATTCGTTAATATAGGACATTGTACGCTCAAATCAACCATTGTATCACTGCATTTGGGAAAAGGATGCTCAGATCATGGCTTGCAAGACCCTTGTATCATCCAGAGTCCATTAGAGAACGACAGGATGCTGTAGCCGGATTAAAGGTACATTCAGGTTCCTAAGGTTCAGTGTTTGTACTGTTGATGGTGAAATTTTGCACTTTTTGATTTATGGTCCTTCGCTTGTGGCATTATATAATTCTTTTTGGCTTGGGAGGGTGAAAGCTGTCGATCCATATATCAAGTAGGTACTTTCTAAAGGTTGGATATATCTTAAAAAGAAGACATCACAAGAATCGGACTGACCTGAATTTGCTTGTCCTTTTGCCTACCAACTTTCCTTTTCCTTTTTGTATTTTTCCCTTGTGTATATTGTGATAGCTTCTAAATGGAGCAGCTATGAAATATGAGATGCTATAATGTGCTCAATGCTTTTCTAGGGGCTCAATCTACCTTTTGTTCTTGAGTTTAGAAAAGAGTTGTCAAGGCTTCCTGATATGGAGCGGTTGCTTGCACGCCTCTTCAGTAGCAGGTAAAGATGACAATTCTCAGATTCAACAATCTTTTTTCTTTACAAGTTCTTCTGTAGTCATCTCACAAGTATTTATCTCATTAATTTGCATCGGTGCAGTGAAGCAAATGGAAGAAATGCAAATAAAGTGACTTTATACGAGGATGCAGCAAAGAAACAACTGCAAGAGTTCATATCAGCTTTACGTGGGTGTGAATCAATGGTGCATGCATGCTCTTCACTTGGGGTGATCTTGGGAAACACAGACTCAAAGCTACTACATCATCTATTAACACCTGGTACTATTCAAATTGAATTATTCAGTCATGCTGCAAATTCTGGTGGCATCTGATGGATTAATTGGATTTATAGGCAAAGGTCTTCCAGATGTAGATTCAGTCCTCAAGCACTTCAAGGATGCTTTTGATTGGGTGGAAGCAAATAACTCGGGTCGTATTATACCTCATGAGGGGGTTGATGAGGAGTATGATGCTGCATGTAAACAAGTTCAAGAGGTTGAACTTAAATTATCCAAGCACTTGAAGGAACAGAGGAAACTGCTCGGAGACTCATCAGTAAGAACATAGTTTAAATATCCTATTGAGCAATAGGAGGTTATCCAGATCCACTTCATATATTTGTGAATGTTGCAGATAGATTATGTGACAATAGGAAAAGATGTATACCTTTTGGAAGTACCAGAAAGTTTGTGCAGGAGCATTCCAAAGGAGTATGAATTACAGTCATCGAAAAAGGTTAGTATGCATATTTATACATGGCCAATGCTGAACATATAAACAGTCGGAAATTGTGTTCATGGGGTTTCTTGCTATGCTATGTAAAAGTTTACCTATTGCTAATGAGATTTAGAAAGTCTAAAGCTGGTTCATTAGTTGCATGTGGTGCCTGTTACTATTAAAATGAAGCTCGAGTCGACATAGATGATGGTTTCAAAACCATTTTGTAGAAGATTGCTAATTTAAATCAAACTGTTTAGCCCATGTTCTTTATCTTATTGAGCTGTGCATGCATGCAGTTGATGCTGCATCTTAACTAAGTTACTCGGACTCTCCTAAAATGTCGTCGGGTGCGTGTCGGATCCTTCAAAAGTAGTGTATTGTTGGAGGATCTGACACGGGTGCGGCAACACTTTCGAAGAGTCCGAGCAACTTAGCATCTTAACAACAGTTGCAGTGTTTCTAGTTTATTTATGAGTTATATTGTCCCTCCTTACAAACACAGAAAATATGTGACATTCTCTCATTTTATGTGGTTATCTGTATTGAGTTGGATGAAGAGCATGAAGATTCCTTTAATCTTTGTAAAGGTGTGGCGATTTTAGAATTCAAAGGAACGACACTAGGAGTTTACTATTTGGTGTATTGGTATTCGTTCTAGATTTAAACAAGTAGATCACCACTAAGTAGTAGATTAGTTCCTTGGTTTGTTGGTTAGCAGTAGCTATGCACCTGCTTTGTTTTTTGAAGTGCTGAAACTGGTTTAATAGGTTGCAGAAGCAATATTTCCAGCCATGTGCCATTACTGATCTTCTATTTTCCTTGCAGGGTTATTTCAGGTACTGGAATCCAGTCTTAAAGAAATTAATTGGAGAGCTCTCACAAGCTGTTTCAGAGAAGGAATCCAAGCTTAAAAGCATTTTGCGGAGGTTGATAGGACGGTTTTGTGAACATCATAATAAGTGGAGAGAATTTGTTAGTATCACTGCAGGTATTGTTGACCCTTAATTTGGACATGAAATCAGATATTACCTTAAGTCTCTCTTTTCCTCTATTTCTTTACCTATTTTGGAGCAGTAATATCATTAGTGCGTAATGGTGAATCCATCAAAGTCTTTCGGAAAAACAAAATCATACCTGCTTATGGTGGAAAAAGAATAGATTACTTTCAGGTTCTCAGTTTTCTCTGCATACTTTTTGGCAGCTACATGATGTTCCATGGAAGTTACCTGTGTTGCTTTTCATGCATATTTGATTGTATTCTTTCCTTAAGAAAATTGGAGCTGGAAAATTCGTTATTTTGATCCGCTTGGTCCTCCCGTTTGTGATGTAATAGGATGGCATTCATCTATAGTAGGTTGGTCAGTCTGCCCACTCAATACAAGTACTCTGCCCCAGCTGAACAGTGTACTAGGAACATAAAAAGCTCTATGTGTATGTGTATATAAGTGCATTAAGAAGTCTCTCTTTGCTTGTGCCTCATCTCTATATGCAAAGAAACAAGGGAAGTGAAGGTTGAGGAAAGATAAGAAACCATAATAGTGTATTCTGAAATTAATAGGTAACTATTTTTATGAGGAAAAAAGGTGATTCTTTTATAGTACTAATTACCTTTTCTTAATCTTATAAGATGTCTTTTAAGCAACAGTTATCAGAAGGGCGTCGGCATTCCAGAAAAGAGGAAAGGTCTCTGTGATTATAACAAACTTGGAGGGAGGTCATATTAATTTGTACCAATTTTTCAAAGTTAAAAAAAAAAAAAAAAAAAAGTTGGTTCTATGTTCATTTGACTTCAAATTAGAGTAAAATCTGGAGGTTAGTGAGCATTAGATGATGAACATAACTATTATCTCTTACTTTAGAAGGAGCTTTTTGCTCATGAAGTGTAAATTTATATTTGGTAGAATTTTAGTTCAAGAGCATCTGCTATATTATCAGGTATAAAACAAATGGAGCTTAATGAAACACAATTAGGATCTTTTACATAAAAAATGTGGCTGTTATCTCTTGCAGAATTGGATGTTTTGATCAGTTTATCAATTGCAAGCGATTATTACGAGGGACCAACATGTCGTCCAAACATCAAGTCAGTGCCAAGTCAAGATGACGTGCCAGTTCTTCTTGCTGAAAGTTTAGGACATCCTGTTCTTAGAAGCGATTCTCTAGATAAGGGAACCTTTGTTTCCAACAATGTTTCCCTTGGGGGTCCTCCAAGTGCCAGCTTTATCCTTCTCACTGGTCCTAACATGGGAGGGAAATCAACACTTTTGCGCCAAGTCTGCATGGCTGTAATCTTGGCCCAGGTGAGTTATGCCAGAAGAAGATTAGAGTTTTCTCATCTATTCATGGCTAAAAGCTCTTGATGCTTCTCAGGTAGGAGCTGATGTACCAGCATCATCGTTTGACTTATCACCTGTTGATCGTATATTTGTAAGAATGGGGGCCAAAGATCATATTATGGCAGGCCAAAGTACATTCTTGACTGAACTCTTGGAAACTGCTTCAATGCTGGTGAGATTTTATTGTTTCTAGAGGCTGTTATCAATTTATTGCTCGCCTACCTTCTGATTTTGCTAGATATAATACCATTCGACTGAGAGTGAAAGGGAGAGAGAATTATGTAAACTCAAATAAATAATCAAGTTATATTATGGTTATCTGCTTAGATGACCTTTAGATGTGGTATTAAGAGCAAATTGAGGTTGATATTAATGTCAACTAAAAGGCTGTTATCAATCTATTGCTTGACTGCCATTCAGTTTTGTAAGATATAATGCTATTTAATTGAGAGTGAAAATAGATTAATAATCGCCCTATATTATGGTGTTTGCTAAGATGGCCTTAGACAGGGGCTATTACGAGCAAAATGGGGAGACCAGAACTGGATTGTTGATATTAGTTTCACACTGTCGTCTCCATGAAGTAATCTAACATTTGTTTTGCTTTGACCAATTATCAATAATTGCAGTCTTCGGCAAGCCGTAACTCACTCGTGGCACTCGATGAACTTGGTCGTGGTACATCTACTTCTGATGGACAAGCAATAGCGTATGTGCCAATTGTACAAAAAAACATTATTGGTTTTGTTATATTGTGGATTTTATTCTCTGCCTTATTTGCTCAATCATTTTCACCTAAGATCATTATGTTTGTTATGTTTCTGGTCCTGTTGGCAGTGAATCGGTCCTCGAACACTTTGTTCACAAGGTGCAATGTCGAGGAATGTTTTCTACCCACTATCATCGATTATCTGTTGATTATCAGAAAGACTCCAGGGTACTGTGTTTGATCTTTCACTTGCCTTTGAATTGCCATTTTTAAATTGCATCGTTTAAAAAGAAAAGAGATGCATTGCTTCAAGGGTCAAACATTTGGACTGAACATTTTCATCCAATAGCTAGCAGCATATTAGATTCAGATAGCTAATAATCTGATACCTTCTGGTGATGTTCATTAGCTTCTTTGCTGTTTTGATTTCGACTATTAAGCTGCTAAAGTTGATGCTCAGTAGCACTTATTTGGAATGATATTTCTTTGGTTGCGCAGGTCTCGCTGTGCCATATGGCATGCCAAATTGGGAAAGGGTCTGGAGGTCTCGAGGAAGTTACTTTTCTTTACAGGTTGACACCAGGTGCATGCCCTAAAAGTTATGGTGTCAATGTTGCACGGCTGGCTGGTATGTGTTCAATTCTTTCTACTGCATCATGAAGTCTTGCTTGTGTATCACTTTCATTCCACCTCATAAAGGTTCAGGGGACTCGATCTCTCTTTGTGGTTCAATGAGGGTTGTTTTCTGTGAACTTAGGTCTCCATTTATTTTTCAGTTTTAGGTTGTTAAGCCACGTTCATTATATCTCTCTTTTCAGGACTTCCTGATGATGTGCTTCAGAGAGCTGCTGCAAAATCTGAAGAGCTTGAGATTTATGGCCACAATAAGCAATCTGAAGAAACCCCTTACGAGAATTTGACAGGAAAGACAGCAGCACTGCTCCGAAATTTGATAAATTTAGTTATACATAATAAACTTGATGACAAAAAGGGTGTGGTTCTTGGTGAGTTGAATGGATTGCAGAACAGGGCAAGAATACTCCTTGAACAAAATTGAAAAGGCAACCTTAATGTACAGTGCCTATATGTGCATTCTTACTCCATAGTGTTTCTGGAGGATTCTGCTGCAACTATTTTCAATTGCCAATTTTGTAAAGAAACATGCTCTGGCGAGGTCAGCTTATTAAAGTCTTAAAAAGTTAAGATGTTCCGATGTTTCTTTCTTATCTTTACTATGAAAAGTTTTGCCCGCATGGACATATAGGTAGCGGATTTCACAAGTTAATAAGACTGTAATTGGCATAGGTGCATGGAGGGGTAGGTTGTCTCCATCCATGAAAGTGATTTCTTACAAATTAATTAAAAATCAAAACAACCTAGTTTGTTGGCAATATCTAACCGTTTTAGAAAGTTGGCTTCTCTTCCATATGACTTGGATCGCAAGAGTAGTTTGGCCGAGGTCGTTGGCCTAACTGGAATATACAAGTATTTCTCTTTCGTATTTGTCTTTGTCAGTAAGCTAATAAGTAATAGTAGTAAGTTGGAGTAGTTGTTTGTTAAAAGAAGCAATGTAATTGTATTAATAATGATGTAACTGCCCAGGAATCTGTCCTGAAGCTTTAATTACCCCACGTGTATGGGGAAAAACCAATTAGATAAGCATCAGGATGATGCTTAGAAATACAAATTACACTGTTAATGAAAAGAATATGCAATTGGACACTTGTACTAGTTGTCTTGGTCAGAGTTGGATAGTCTGTCTTCTGAATCCTAAATAAAGAAACGACAAAAAAATAAGATTGTGTTTATGGAAGCTAACATACAGGTTGAAAATGATTGAGTTGACAAAAATAAAGAAATGAGTTTACCAGATACTGATGTCTAATGATAATCTGAATCCTTGTGATTAACAGGAGTATAATGTACATGGGCAAGAGTATTCCAGTGGATCTTATAATTAGCAGCTGCAAATAATAGGACAAATAAGGTTGTTAAGCAGTAGTAGTTGTTAGAAAAGTTAAGTTGGTGCCAAGTTATTAATCTAGTACATAATATCACAATCAAAAAAATTGGTTCACTTACTGTTGGAAGTGTAAAGGGGTAATTCCTGGCTCCTCCATTAAGCACCTCTAACGTATGTCTCATCATAAGCAGAATTGTGAACTGTCAAATTAAATCAATGCCAGAGTGTTAAATAGGTACACGTTAGCTGCAAAATCAAATCAATGAAGAGATCCACCATATTAATTAATAAATACCATATTAATGATCAATTAATTAGATAATGAAGTAAATTAAAGACCACGTAGGATCACGAACTAGTGCATGATGCATATGGCATATGAAGATAACCGAAATTGGCTGTTTTAGGTTCATGATTTTGGGTGCAAATCGCAAGAAGAAAGCAGTGAATAAATTGAATGTTGGTTTTAATTTCCATAATAAATATGAAGCAACACTCAAACACATGAGTTTTAGAGCTGTCAATAAATAGTGGGTTACATTAGTTTACATTTCCAAAAAAACAAGTCAATGGTCAAGATTTCACAATCTGAACAGCCAGTATTACTGCAAGTTCCAATTGGACCTTATATAAAACAAATTTGAAGAATTGATAAAATAATAACTATAACTCAACTCCAAACAAGTTGAGATGGGCTAAAACTGAAGCATTGATACAAAATTTAAGTGCTTACTATGAGAGCAATAGTTCGACAACAAGAGGCGCTTCTATCCGCTGCTTGTGAGCATTCAAAATACTGACTTCTCACCAACATTTCTCTTCCTTCTTCTGAATCTGACTCCACTCTTTCCCTTCCATTTTCTATATCTGCTTCTACATTTCCTCTATAAATACAACATTGTTTCAAACATTTCAACAAATCTATTCACCGACAGCGTAAAAAATAATTACACAATCAAGTAGTTTATAGGATAATCATAAGTACATTTTTATGATAATCTTTAATTGATTATTTGGTAAAAACGTAACTAACATACGGTCCCAACGACAGTTTTGCACTGTCTGTGCATGTAACTTAAATTCATTAAGTAAGAAGTGCTTTAGTAATGGTCATTTAAATTTTGCCCCTTATGGCAAATGTTATGCTTATTAAACTTGTACGACTACTTATTAATTTAATAAAAACAATGTTCAGACATCCCCGGCAGTATCTTTAGGGATGTATTAACTGTCTATCAGGTACAATGAAGGAGACAAAAGAAATATCTTAAATACAACAAATGCTGGTCTAAAATAATATTTGTGCTAAATAGGGTCCTTTTGTCTTCTTTCTTTTATTTGAAAAAAAAAAAAAAAATCCAAGAAGGAGATTGGTGGAATACCTAATAATTGCAGCTGTATTGTCAACCAAGTGGGCCTTCTTCTTAGGAGGTGGAGCCGTGTATCCAGGTTCAAAATTCTGCAACGTTAAAATTGTCATCACTTTTATACCATTACTCATATACATACAGAGTACATAAAAGAAACTTTTAATTTGGTCAGCAACTTTTAAAGAGGAAGACATTCAAAAGTGCATTCAACTTATATATATAAGTAGATTAACAATGTTGAGAACTTTTAACTGTCGATATAATTTTACATGTTGAATAAAAGTTAAACTTTTTAAAATAATGCATGAACAATCTAAATAGATAGGCAAATTAGATTAAAAAGAATCTAATAGAAAATTGGGTGGCTTAAACTGAACGTCAAGAAATAAGCAACAAGTCAAGAAGTGGATAAGTATAGACGAATGAGATATATACTATCTAATATATATATTTCATTTTTTGTAATTATATTCAAAAGAGGCGTGTTCTGATTGCTGTCAATTGTCATATG
The DNA here is from genome assembly GCF_029784015.1 of Lycium ferocissimum. Lineage (NCBI taxonomy): Eukaryota > Viridiplantae > Streptophyta > Magnoliopsida > Solanales > Solanaceae > Lycium > Lycium ferocissimum. The sequence continues at coordinate 10,933,366 of NC_081348.1, forward strand.
TGAGTTATCTGTCGTTTCTGGCCCAATCGGGTTCGTCCTATTTTACGTAACATTATAATTAATTACGCCGATTATAAAGTACTTAGTAGTTTTCAGATATACTAATTTTATTAAACCTGACGTATTGTTGCCTATATGAATACTGAAAATTAAATAATTTAAACCTCGTACTCCAAATCTTTCGCACAAAATAAAACAGTAGTACCAAAAAAAAATTCACCCATTAGAATTGCAACTTGGAAATTATCTTTTACTATGATTATAAAATAGCCTATTTGTTCTGTAAAAAAAAACGTGCTAAGCCTGACCCATTTCTGTAGGGGAAAAAGAAACAGAGGAAGCAACCTTAAACCAGGAAAAATGGTTTCAGATAAATATAAAGAAGAGAATAATTGCTCTGTACGGAAATTGTCCAATTTACTAATTTCATTTCTTGGAATTCGAATTATCAAAAAAGAGAAATTTTGTTACCTGTAAACAAATTTCACAGATTGTGTTCCCTTTTTCATTGCACCATCTTTGAATACAGTCTCTGTGCGCATACTGAAAAATCAAAAGTCCAAATATGTGATCACTAAAAAATACTTATCAAATTAACCAGCTCAATTAGAAACTTAATTTACCAGAAGAGAATTTAAATGATAAGAGATTAAATAATAATTACCTTGACAGTTCCAGAACATGCACATGGAGCTTCTAAATTTTTACAGCTTTCAAATTCTTCATCATGGCAAATTCTACATAAATATGTTGAAGTAGAAAAGAATTCATAATCATCAACATATATTATCACTTCTCCCATTTGGGTTTTGCTTTTCATAATAATCTCTTGAATTTACTTTGCAATTTTCTTCTTCTTCTTCTTCTTATATTTCTTTGATGTTTTTTTTTTTTTGTTCTTTCCTTTCTTTCTCTGTTTTCTTCATTTCTTGGAGTCTCTCGAGTCTAAATATAGCAAGAAGATGCATGGGTGAAATTCCAAGATTGCCCTTGTTCGGAATTTTCAAATGAATCTACCACATAGGTCCAAGTTGTACATGTCCAAAAGTAGGACATAATCAATACGCGCTTAAACTATTTAAAATAAATCTTTTAGGATCTTAGAAAAATATAAAATAAATATTTTAAACAAAGTAGACCATCTTTTTCCATTTTCCACCTCTATGATTTAGCAATTATCTGACATGCACGCAGACTCTTATATTCTTTTTGTGCCTATTCAGCTTTATTTTTCAACTCACAAATCATATCAATTAACGGATATATAGCAATAATTTTGTTTTTCAATTATTTACAAATTAATTTAATTTCTTGTTAGGCCATAATTCAAACTGCCTGAATTCATCAACTCTCACCACCGTCTATTAATTATAGGTACGACATTGCACTGCCTTTTACTTAAACTAGCTGATTATAGTCTTGAATATTTTGTATTTACTGATTTAAGGTCTTGAATCTGTATCTACGAAAATAACTTTGATGAGTGACTAAGCATTAATAATTGGCCATTCTTGTTTAGCTTAAGAAGGAGAAAATTAAAGTTAGTTTACCCACTTTAAGCATTATTTATTTGCCACAAACTAACCTACCAACCCTGCTTCTTCCTCACTCCTTACTATAACAGAGATAAACGAACTTATATTTTTAATGAAATGATCAAAAGAAAATATACACAAAAGGAAAACAAATTTAATTTTATGAACACTCCTTCCGGTCCATTTTACTTGTCATGCATGCTTATCTTTATAGCACGGCCTTAAGAAAATTTTAACTAAAAGAATAATTTGACTAAATTCTCTTTATTTATTCTTTTAACTCAATTAATATTATTTTTCTTTTCACCAAATTAATCTCTATTCACATTTATTAGAGTAAGGATAAAGGTGAAAGAAAATAATTAATTCTGTCATGATTTTCTAAAATGACAAGTATTTTGGAGGGCAATAGAATGTTGCAACATATATGCTTGTTTCGAGCTCCGACATGTTCTTGAGTTTTGCTATGAAATTTACCAGAAGCTGAAGTTTACCTATTAATTTGTTCAATACTAGTAATATTAAATGAATTCAGTTTTATTCATTAATGGTGTGAATAATTTTTTGTACGCTCGGAGTAATTTCTACATGTTACCTGCTTTTTGGTCAGGTTGTCAATTCTTAATTAGCATGTTCAACGAATAATATTAGTGGATAAAACTTAAGAGTAAATTCTTGCTTGATGTGAAACACAAAGGAGCCTGTTTGCTGTTAACTTGAATTGAATTTTTCAGAGAAAAAAACTCAAGGGGGTACTATGTTTCTGATATTTTTATTTGGTGGAGCTTTTAGTAAGAGAATCTAAAACGTTACTACTATATATAAGGGAGAATCACAAATTTTTATAGCCCTCACATGATTTTTTGTCTCTTTTTACTTATAATTGAAGTTTTTATGACTTTATAAATGTTCACACAGTTTTTTAAATTTTAAGAACTTTAAAGTCCTTTTTCAAGCCACTAAAATGATGATGTCATGGATAAGATTATAGTGATCCCAACACACACATGTTTGAGTATATTATTAATTTGTTTTCAATAATGTTTTTCCTTAAAAGTTTATTATAAATACGTAGAGAATTATCTTGTCATTCAAATTATATCTTAATAATAGGCTTAATTATTGAACTAAAATATTATTCTTATAATATTATATATTATTTATTGATGTTATTTACCATTTATCATTTTCTATTTTAAATTTTCATTCGTCCGATTAAACGTATGTTTTTTTATTTCCTGTAATTTTGTGTCGTACATGCAAGCAAACATAAGTAGTTAACAAAGATTTCACTTAAAGTAGGATTAAATTTTAAATTAAAAAAATAAACACAAATAACTTATATCATGTTAAATACTTTAAAAATGTATCAAAAATGAAAATTATAGTCTATTCGTCTTATTCGTCTCAATTGAAAAATGATTTCTAATCTACGGTAGTTCATTAGTCAAAATTTACATGTGCAGACTTTTAACATAAAATTTATCTAATAAATTACTATATTAAAAGATGAACTATAACAAAATAATTTAATATATATATATATATATATATTATGAAAAAAGTTTGAAGAAATACTATAGTTAAAGAAAATACGATTTGATCTCCAAAAAATAATAATACTAGACAATTTCAAAAGTATGTTTTTTTAAAACAAATAATCAATATTTTATATAATTTAGCACAAAATATTTAAGTTTGACCATTTCAAAAAATGGTTAATTAAATTAAGGAAGAGAAAAAAATATATTATTTTTTAACATGCATCTTTTGGAAGTACAAAGAAAGCTTAAAATATAAACAATTTAATTTTATTGACTTCTTAGTATTTTTTGTGTGATTTAATTTGAAAAGAACATCTACAAAAATATCTTGCAGTATCAACGTTTTTAATTATTTATAGTTATTTATAAGTTAACTTTAATGGTATCATCATAAGACAATATTTTCGCATTACATATTTTTTATATTAATTAGGTACAGTAATTACTTATGGTAAAAAATAAGTTCGCCAATATGGCTCAATTCGAAGAAACAAATGAGATCAAGTTAACATATAAAAAGATTGATTTGGATCACCAAAGACTTTAATCCTAATTTTTTTTAGTAAAGTAGAAATTAGAAGAGCTTTCAATTGTTTTATTTTTCTTTTAAAAAAAAATATAAATTAAGAAGATATTTTCAATTAGCTTTCAGATACATTTCTGTACTTTAATATTTTAGAGATCTTTCGAAATTGTCAAATTGATATTACAAAAATAGAGAACCAAGAGCATAAAAAAAAAAATTAAAAATATCTACAAATTGAATTTTAATGTCGGTAAGCCTGGGCCAAATGACACTAGTAAGGAAATAGACCTTTTTTTGCGCGGATTGCCCTTCATTTAGGGTAGTCTTTAATTTTTATCCTTCGCCTTATACCCCTATGTTTTGAGTTCGAACCCCAGTTCGGTCAAAAAAAAAAAAAAAAAAAAAAAAAAAAAAAAGGGAACAGATGTTTGGATTCGCAAGGCAGACTTTTGCCTTCAAAACTCTGCCTTAAGGCAGAATTTTACCTTCATGCCAAAATTCTGTCTTGCGAATTCAAACTCTACCTTGCGATTTTTTTAAATTTTTTTGACTGAGCTGAAGTTCGAACCCGAAGCCAAGGAACTTTTAGCGAAGGCAAAAATTAAAGACCACCAATTTGAGGGCAAAAATTAAAGACCACCCCCAGCGAAGGGAAATCCTGTAAATTGCTCGCAAAATAAACAGCACGCGCCAAACGACACTAGTAAGAAAATAAACACATAGAAGCTAAAGAAATTCAACATCTCTGTAGGGATCTAGTAGCTCAGTTGGTTGGCTACCTAAACTTTCACCTTGTTGGTGAGGGTTCGAATCCCCACATTGTAATCCCTTTTCTTATTTTCCCTTCCCTCCCCCCATATGATAAAAAAAAACATTTAAAAAATAAAATAAAATTCAACATCTATTACACATAAACATTAGGAGTAAACAATTAATCTAAAATATATATATCCTTAACCACATGGCTCTGCCTTATACGGAGGGCCACCTAAATGTGCAACTAACAACATACGAAAATGAGCTAAGTATGTAATTAACTAAAAGGTGGAGGGTATATAATGCAATCAACGGTTTCTTTATTTTCAATTTAAACGGGGAACAAATTATGCATATCTAGAAACTAGTCCCAAAGAGCTGTTATTTTTCTGTTTAGTACTTGTCTACCTGTAATCCATTTTGAATTTGTGTGGCTCTGTCTCCTCCAAGAATTTGAATATGATGTGTTTGATTGTTGATAAACGGCTATAAGTAGTTCGGCTGCCAACACTTTTTCTAAAACTTGTGGGACCTATTCGTAAATTATCCAAAAATTAGCAACGCGCTCCCAACCGAAGGAAAAAAAGAGAATGATTCTGTAGCCTGTAGGGACCATTTCGACGGCCCGTGATGTCCTAATCTCTCTCTATTTTAATTAATTTTCTGATTTTTAGTACAGAAGGTATTTGTAATGTTTTTCACATACTAGCCAATATTGGAATTAAGATCAAACCGGACAACAAAAAAAGTTAGGGCAACTTTTGAACCAAAAAATTAAAAAATAAGTCACAGCCGATATTTACACTAAATTTACAATACAAGAGAATTGAGCATATTTTCACCATAAAATATTTGTATATATGTGAAAATTTTACTAAACTATTAAATTCTAAATTATAATTTCAAATATACAGTAATTGAGCTAGTATTTCTCCATATATATATATATATATATATATATATATATATATATATATATATATATATATATATATATATATATATATATATATATATATATATATATATATATATATATATAATTAAATTTTAATAAATATTAAATTTCAAAGTTATAAGTTTATAAGTATGTATAGTAAATTCGGTACCGAGATTTTTATCCGAGTATTTTTGTACGATTTTTTTCTCTAAACACAACATAGGTGTATCACGCTTTAATATGTTAATCCGTTATATTATTACTCGGAATTGTGATCTATTGACAATTTAATGAGCCCACAAAACTAAAAAAAAAATATTATGTGCCTCACACAATTGATACTGGTTGTGCGAGGCTTCTTTTATCTCACCAAAACGTGGACACAAATCTTAGAATTTTGGGTCCGCAAACTTTGGATTCATCTTTTATGCGATAAAAAGAAGCTTCATATAACTAATATTAATTGTATCAACAATAAAATACCTAGTATAATTCCACCAGATGAGGTTTGGGGAGATAACTAATACTCCTATTTGTTGTAAGAGTCACAAAATAAACCTTTTCATAAAGTCACGTTCAATTGTGATTTCTTCTTTCTAAGTTTTTTTTTTTTTTTTTTCTAAGAGAACACATTTGTAATTGTATACTATGGGGGATATTTTCTGATAGGACAGAATGTTGACTGCTGAGTGCTGACATGTATGCTTATCTTCTTCTCGTTCTTATCACGTCTCTCTAAAAGCCCACTGGGCTTGCATGGAGGGGTCCCTCCAAATCCAAATGGAAACATCAGAAAGGTGGGAAACAGAATGAAAAGAGAAAAACGGGAGTTAATAAACGTAGCTTTTAATTAAATGCAATGTGGCATTATTGTATTTGGATTGGCATTAGGATGTGAAGTTGGTAGATAGCAAGGATGATGAAGAGAAGCGGACGAACAGGGAAAAGTATAAGATGGCGAGAAAGGAGGCGAAAGAAGAATTTTTCTCTAAAACTTCAAGAACTTTTTGAACGCCTTTATGCGAACTAGAGGAATTATCCATCTACAGGTGAGAATAAGAAGCTATTTAAGCTCACCAAGGCGGAGAGAGGAAGGCACGCGACTTGGATCAATTTTGCATCAAGGACGAGGATGGCCAAGTGTTGGCACAGAAACTCGCAGATACATAGACGCATAGATGGCATGAACTTCGAACGGACCGAGAGACAGAGACATTGTGTTGGGAGACTTGGAGCACTCGATAGGCGTCGCGACTTTGGATATTGTAGAGTATAAAGGTTGAGGAGGTTAAAGGAAGCCGAGTCGTTCGTAGGATATGGAAGAGGAAGCAGGAGGTGGACTCGACGAGATTCTTGGGGAATTTTGGAGAACAAGGCTAAAAACAGCTTGGAGTGGTTAGACTGTTGTTTAATGTCATTTTCAAGACAATGAAGATTCGAAGAATGGAAGTGGAGTACAATGATTCCGTGTATTTTTAAGAACAAGGAGACATTCAAAGCCGCAACAACCATATATAGCAAGAGCAGAGGTTGTTGTCGTTGCTAAGTCACACTATGAAAGTGTGGGAAAATTGTGGTGTGAGAATTCCGTCCGATCAGAGAGGAGATGTGTCTATTTCTCAGAACCGGCTATTGGATTTCTATCCGGGCGCATCGACTACTTTAAGCCATTCATATTGTAAGGAGATTGGTGGGTTTGATATAATTGTCTATTCAATTTCTCAATGTTCTCGAGACTTGTGCACACGGTATTCATCGACCTAGGAAAAGAAGCCCACAACAAAGTGCAGCGAGGTCTTGGAGAGATGCTCGGAGGCTAAATGGTGTGAATGCCGCCCTTTATGTCCATTCGAGCGATAAAGGAACATATATGATGGAGCTAAGAAGGCAAAATTAAGGATGGTAGGAGGAGACTCGGAGTATATCGATGGGGTTGCGAGAAGGGATCGTTCTCTTGCCTTTTTCTATTAGCCTTAGATGGAAAAGATGAGAATACAAGGTGAGGTGCTTTCAATGTATGTAGATTCGCGGATGACGTAGTCACGATTGACGAGACTGATGAATGAAGTTAACGATAAGAGGGTTGGAGACGGACGTTGGAGTCTAAAGATTTAAATTGAGTAGGACCAAGACGAGAATACTTGAAGTGCGAGTTCAACCTTGGTGGCGTACCGCGTGGGGATTAGCTCTTAATCTCCACGACTTTTGATAGAAATTGAGGCTTGGTACCGGCCATTCAAAAGAAAGGAAGTTTCAAGTATCTTGGGTCTATTATACGGGGAGATGGGGATATCGACGACGATGTTTCACATCGTGTTGGTGCGGGGTGGATGAAATGGAGCTCGCTCCCGGAAGTCATTGTGTGATAAGAAAGTGCCACTTGAGAAAACTTAAAGGCAAGTTCTACAAAGTGGTGGTTAGACCGACTTTGTTGTACGAGGGGGGGCGGAGTGTTGGCCGATCGAAAATCTCACGTTCGGAAGATGAAAGTCGCGGAAATGCGAATCTTTGCGTGGATGTGTGGGCACACTAGGAGGGATATAATTAGGAATGAAGATATCGAGACAAGGTGGGAGTGGCATCGGTGGAGGACAAGATGCGGGGAAGCGAGGTGAGATGGTTTGGGCATGTGAAGAGGAGAGACATAGATGCTCCCGGTGCGGAAAGGTGTGTGAGGTTGGCTATGGAACGGTTTCGGGGAGGTAAAGGAGGCCGAAAAGTATTGGGGAGAGGTGATTAGACGGGATATGGCACGATTTCGCACAACTTCACGAGAAGACATGACCTTAGATAGGAGGTTGTGGAGGACTCGAGATTAGGATAGAAGGTTAGGTGGCTTATCCTTTCACCATAGTAGTTGTAGTTTTGCTCATTTGTTTATTGCCATTTGATTTCTCGCATTTGATTCGTCGCTTATATTTGTTGGGCCGTTGTACTTTGATTATCTTATTTATCTATAGTAGTTAATGCTCCTTTCTTTCTTTTGTCAACGTTTCACCATGACTTTTTTCGCTTTTGTTATTTCTTGTTTTCATATTGTTTTCGATATGCTTGGCCTATCCGACCTTTTTGTCTTCTTTCCTCTCTCTTGAGCCGAGGGTCTTTCGGAAACAGACCGCCTCTACCTTTCAAGGTGGGGGTTACAGACACTCTACTCTTTCCCCGGACCCCCACATAAGTTTGGGATTATACTGGGCTTGTTGTTGTTGTTGATTGGCATTAGGAGCTAAGCAAACACTACTGACTAGGTCACCCTATTGGTTATATTTGGGGACATGTTTTTGACTTGTGAGAATGGACTCTTGCAAATTTGGGAAAAAACTATGCTAATGTCCCCTGACAGAGTGGTCGGCACAATATTGCGATAATTAGCAAATTATTGGCCAATGAAGCATTCTATTTGCCCAGATATGGCCTTCACGTCCTTGCTGAATTTTAGGCTTTTGGGCTACGAAGGGTGGGTGTGAAAACAAACAATTCTACCTACAGTAGCTCGCAAATAACGACGGGTGATATCGACAAAGAACTGAAAACATATGACGGTATAGGAAAACTAAATTATTTGTGCAACTTAGTTTGTAATAGCATAGTACTCCCTCTGTTTCAATTTATCCTTATTAGTCCAAATAAAAAAATACGGAGAATGACCTTTTTTCTATATTGGAAACAATTTAAATGCAATAATTTATAATCACACAAAATATATATGACTCATTTTACACTACAAGTTTAAAAGTCATCTCTACTTTTTTAAACTCCGGTCCAAATAAATCAAGTTTTCACATAAATCAAACGGATAATATTATTTATCACTAGTGAATTTGATGGCGTTCAGCGCAGTTGTTTCATGATAAATATTATGCACTTCTACTGCCACCAATTTTCTCCAATAATCACCTCCCTTGTTTTATTTCTGAACCACAAAATATTATAAAATTACTTAATACTTGCACAACAAAAACATTGTTGGATGAGTATACAACTACTAAAATTTTATAAAATTGTATTACTAAATTCCGATCATAAATAGGGTATAGGAAGTCACATACTAATTTTGTTTGTGTAGAGAGAAAGAGTCTTTTCCAAAAGTATACAACAAAATTGACCGGAATTCACATAAATGAATCTTTCAAAAGCTTTTTTTTCCTTGAACAACACCTTACTCAATTTTATTTTATAGAGACAAAAACTTCACCCACTATTTAAAAAGCAAGGAAGTAAAAGAAGGTTAAAGAAATGGAAAAAGAGATCGTTGAAGAAAGACTTTTTGACATGCACTTGAATTATTGTACATGGTTTAAGACTTTAAGTGCAAGGAAAATTAATAAAAATAAATGATAAAACATAAAACTATTTGACGTTCGTTTCTTTATCACGTGAAATCACATTTGTAGGCATAAACTTTTTTTTCAGGTAAAAAAGAGATACTAACTTGTAGGTGCATATAATAGTTTGATCAATCAAAACTTTATCAAGAAGGTAGTGATACATCAATTACTATTCCTCGTGACTTTAAACATCCTCTAATTCACAATTGCTCCAGAAATATGCCAATCAAAAGATGACTTAACAATATCCTCATAAAGAAAAATAATTCAAATGCTGTAACTACACAAGCCAATCAACCTACAAAAAAAAAAACACAAACCAAAATCACTGAAACAAGAAAAAAAAAAAAAAAGAGAAAGGAAACATCAAAAACTACTACACTGAGCACAATTGATATTTCTATTTCTACAATATAAGCCCCCAAAAAAAAAATAAAAAAAAAATCAAACACACTTTAAAAGTACCATATCTCAACTAAGATCAACAAAAATAGAATATTAAAAATAAACAATAATTGGACATTACAACTTCTAGCATCTTCAAAACTAAGAAAGAATGATCTATGTTTTGATAAAATATGCAACCCAAAGAGATTGTACTTGAGCTTTACAGAGAGAAAAAACGATGATAATGAATTTATACACCATTATCGTCATAATTCATTAAGGTCAATAAAACTGTGCCTTTTCAGTTCATTCTATTAGTATAGGTTTTTATTTGGGCTCATACAGATTCTCTTTTTGGTAAAAGCGGACAATTAACATGAGTACGGATTGGGTTAATACACATGAACGACCAATGCATGAGATTGACAATAGCACATAAATAGGAAAAATAATATACTTGAGTCAAAAATTTGAGAAAAAAGATAATTGAGTTTTTTTAAACTTCTTGAAAAATCTCCAAGAAATTTAATTTCTTGAAAGGTTAGGTTGGAGTAGTAAATAATAAATATTGAGACTTTTAATTTTTTTATAATAAAGAATAGGAAAGAGTGGATTGGTAAATTTTGAGACATTTACGTATAAACATTAAAGAATGGGAATGAATAAAGGGGTAGTAATTGACACATTTATTTTTGTAGAATAATAATAATAAGTAAATAGAGAAGTAGGAGAAATTGCCAAAAAAATGAGAAAAAAGATAAATCTATTGCCTGCCTTTATATTATATATGGATTTTCATTAAGTTATCGATTAGGGGTTATCGTAAATAGTTTCTCGTTCCATAGAATTATCTATTCATGTATTCCTTTGTAGTCTTTCAAAATCACACGTCAAAATTCGTCAACAAAACTAGCTAGCTCTTAATTTTATCTCAGGTCCAAGCTATTTCAGAGAATTTTGAAGTTTGCCTGCGATTTATCTATAAATGCATATTTGAGAAACAAAAAGACAACAAGCAATTTCCTACACCAAGAGACTAGAGTGTGGTCGATGAGAAAGAATGATTAAGAGGTTATTAAGATTCAAACTCACGATATTGCAATTCGAATAATTATATTTTTCTACCAGTTGAATTGTTTCTTTGAGCTCAAGTTTTTTTTCATGGTTCAGGTTAGTGGTATTGGATTGAGATAACATTTCCATCATTGTAGAAGAAATCATTCACTTGTTATTATCTCGCTTTTTCTAGACAATTTTGTATACTTTAGGTTGGAGAACAAAATGACGTTAGCTTATAATAACTTAACCATAAATGACTTTCTATTTTCTTTCATAAAAAATTCATTGAACTCTTTTTTTTTTTTTTTTTTTTTTTTTTTTTTTAATATATCATTGAACTCTTAGGAAACATTATAATTAAATCAAGAGTTTTAAGCTCAAGAGTTTTAAGTTGAAACTATGTATTGCTGCGTCATCAATTCATCATCAACACAATACTTGGCTGGGAGAGCGGGATTATCCGGGCAATTTGCATGATTTCCCTTATTCGGGGGTGGTCTTTAATTTTTGCCCTTCACCTAAAAATTTTTGGGTCGGGGTTCGAACTCCCGCTCGTCAAAAATTAAAAAAACAAAAATCGGAAGACAGAGTTTTTCGCCTACCTTAAGGGAATTTGTAGGCAAACTCTGCCTTGTGATTTTTCTTTTTAATTTTTGATTGAGCGGGAGTTCGAATCGAAATCTCAGGGATTGTTGATCACTTTTTTAAGCGAAAGCCAAAAATTAAAGACCAACAATTTGAGGGCCAAAAATTAAATACCATTGCCTTTGAAGGCAATCCGCGCTAAAAAATGTTATTCTCTAATTGAAATCGGTCTGTACCAATCACATATCCCACACTGCTCGTATGTCAAGTGAGAAGTACCTCATGGCTTCTTCTCTGCGACAATTATTGGCTTAATCTAATGATAGCAATCTTTAGAATTTAATTATAACATATCAAAATTAAAAATAATGGAGGTTAAAATGTTGAATCACTCTTCCTATTAAAATTGACTAATCATTTGTTGTTTGTTTTATACATTTCTCCCTAAATCGTGAATGACGGTCTAATAGCAAACAAAAGCGGCTTCAATTTTTTTTTTCTTTAAAAAGCTGATGCATGCAACTGCGCACTACTTTTTGTGGTATCGACTGCAAGTTTATTTAAAATAAAAAAGTATACCAAAAGTGTTTTTTCTTTTGAAAAGATGACTATTTAGATAGTTGACGCGTTTGATCAAAGCTTTTAGAAAAAAGAATAAGTTTACTGAGTAGTAGAAGAAACTATATTTAAGCTGGAAAAATTAATTTCTGAAGATACACTTTTTAAAAGTTTGGTCAAAGCACAAGTGCCATAATATTTTTAAAATTGTTTTTCAAATTGACTAGTCAAACTCAAATTGTTACTTTTAAAAATATTTGGTAAAAGTATATTTTTCAAATAAGCAAATTTTAAAAACTTAATCAAACAGGCTATGACTCGTAATAGGCTAACAGGAAGGTTCCAATTTTATAACAAATAAGAAATTAAAAAAAGAAAGAAGAAAGAAGGTTCCTATAAATGACGGTAATCTGGTGATTGTCATTGCCTATGAATTAACTAAATAAGAATATTCTGACATCCTAATGAAAATCTAAAAGCAAGAAATTTATTCAATTTGTTAGCTAGCTAATACCTCGATTCTGGGCATGATTCTTTGAAATTTAGGAAAAGAAAAATCCACCGCCTTCAGAATTCATATGAGTTCTCACTTTATGCAACAAAGTGACTGAAAAATAGTATTCTAACAATGTATGTACCAGACTGTCGATTTTCCTGTCATTGTCTCCCAGCTGAATATAAAAATGAGACCAAAGTGTTAAAATTACGAAAATGAAGCAAATGGTCCAGCCGTCCAGCAAGCTTGCATTCCCTTTCACACAAAAGTAAAGCTCTCATCCGAAGCCAAAATACTGTCCTATTCATAATCTTTTTAAAAAAATATATAGTAGTGCATTGTGATTTGTGTGTTGCGTGGCGTTATCTTGTAAGGTGCATTTTGTTGTGTTGTAGATTCCCACCAGTCTTTTTCAATCAATCTTTTCCTCATTTGGAGTGTTTTCGAGGCAAAAAAACTTTTAAAAGTGTCTTACATTGCTTGAGGGATATGTTGTAGTTTCTTTATATGAATTTTGTTACCGGTATTTAGCTCATGAGTTTGTTTTTAAGGTTGAAATGATTCATAATTTCTTTTTTTTAGATATGGTATCGGAGCCAAACATCTTTGTACTTGTTTAATCAGTGTTGGTCCTCAATCCACATTGGTTGAAAGTATGAGTTATAATCTCATTATTTAGTCATGGACAATTTTTGTTTTATGAGCTTACTTTAACGGAATTGGGGCAGATATACAATTAAAGCTATGAGTTCATCCGAAATCATTAACTTTGGCTCAATTCTTTATATTAAAAATTCAAATATATATTCGACATTTTGAATCTAAGTAATTTCACTATATTAAAGATGAGGTAGACTTAAATTCCATTTTCTTAACAAAAGCACTCAACAAAACGTCCAATTTTCCCATTTTATTTGAAATGCTCAAGGAGTCAAGGTGATTTGAGTGAAAGAAGTTGACATTTTCTTGTCCATTTGAGCTTTATCCAATCAATAATTTGAATGACGCAAAATGGGATATAGACGTTGCTAGACCACTTATCCCTAGTATGAAAGGGATGAAAAGAGAATTTATAATCCTAGTACTTATACCCATAAATTGGAAAGTGTCTTTTTAGCAGTTTTCTAATCAAGAAAATACTCAAACTCGACTTTTGGAGTGTTGAAAAAGAAACCCTCTTTTGTAATCGAGTTCGTGCCAGAGAGTGAGCAAGCTGGAAGATGGCTTTGAGGGAAATAAGCTTAATCATAGCCAGAACTTACCTGGGATTTTCTGAGAATGTTCTTTACTATTTTATCCCACTATTTCACATGTCACCATTTGATTGCTACAAGATCCAAAATGATTATTTTATAATAATACTATACTTTCTCTCAATTTATGTAATCCAATCTTCTTTCTAGTCTGTTCCAAAATAAAATGAAATATTTTTATATTTAAAAATAATATAATTTTAAATTTTATGATACTTTTAATGAAATAATTTATAGTCATATAAATATCTACTTATTTTAAATCACATAAATTGAGACTGAGGGAGCACTAATTTATACAAGACAAATATCAATGCAGAAGGCTTAGCAAATGTAGACGACCTACTTTATTTACTTAATTATATTCTCCATACACCTTCACGTGTGGGCCTGATTTATTTTTTTTCATATGTCAAACACGTGTAAATTGTTTTTGATAACGAGTGGCGGTGAAATTTGATTCCAAGACTTCTGCCTGCTCTGATACCATATTGAAATGTGTGACCATATCATCTGAAAGCTTAAGTGTTAAATACTTAATTATGTTCTCAACAATATCAATTTACGGGGGATTTGCACAAGCTAATTAACTAAGTTGCGGTTTGCTTTCAATACAAAGCTCAAATTTTTTACACCTCATATCGTGCAAAAAGCCATAAAATGAGAATAAACTTTGTTAAATATGCTTGACCAATCTAGACTTTAATCATTATAAACATTGAAGATTCCCGACTGGAGTCTGTGAACATAGAAATTAGACGATGACATCAATAGAAACATTCTTAGAGTAATATGTTCAACGAAAGAAAAGTGCAACAGACATATTTAATGTGGTATTAGTGGATGAGTCTGCATGGCAAATTCTCAGTCTAGCTAGACGATGACATCAATAGAAACATTCTTAGAATAATATGTTCAACGAAAGAAAAGTGCAAAAGACATGTTTAATGTGGTATTAGTAAGATGGATGAGTCTGCATGGCAAATTCTCAGTCTAACTAGTCCAGTTTTTGTTCAACACTTTGCCAACCAACAACCAAGTGAATGAAAACGAAGAGAGCATGTGTCGCTTTTTCTTGTACTTCTATTAAATCGGTGTCTTTTCTTAGGTGAATAAATTCGGAAAGTGTTCATATGGACAATTAAAACTAATATGATGAGCCAAGAAAGGAACCTATATATGTGTTAAGTGCTAACTATTGTTTTTTAAACAAAAAAGATTAGAGAAATAACAGAAAAAGATTTACAGAAAAATACTGGCAATGCAGGCAAGGGAAATTATTTTATTTAGCTTTGTTAAGCTCTATATTTATAGAGGAATTACAATAACGAAAAACAGTAAAAAGATAATCACTACCCTAGCTTAGAATATCTCCACACAATTTATTTCCAATTAATAAATTACTAGAAGATAGAGATAGCTAACTAACAAACTATTAATTAGGATTTGTTTTTTTTTTTAAAAAAAAAAAAAAAAAAAAAACTAAAGCAATAAAATAAAGTTACTATAGTTTAAAGGCATAATTGAAACACTAACAACCAACTGTAGCAGCTGCTTATTGTTTCAAAGTTTGACCTGGATCACCCCATTAGCCATAACAAAGAACAAGTCCACCAATGCAGGGTAAAAGTTATTCATCACCATTTTATTTCTATAGAAGGAAATTGTATCCCTATATAAGAGTATCAGGTGTTTATGTTTGTGCTTACATTAGACCACAGGTCCACGGAAATTAAGATGTGCAAATTAAAGATAAGGATTTTTCAAGACTATTACGAGTAAAAATTCATGGGCGCCCTATTTTAGTCACCCTATTTAGCTGGTACCCACCTATTGTATTTTGCATGAATACCCGCTATTAGGTATACTTCAGACATAAGTGACTCAGGTGGTGCTGGTGCTGCTACTTCTTCTTCTTCGTAGTTGTTCTACAATAGTATTTTTTTTTTGAATTTATAGCAATTGAAATATAATTCTTTGAAGAAATTTCAAATATAAAAAGTGAGTTTAAATCAAATGGATTTTGAAAACAATGCAAATCACTATTATTACAAAATGGGTTTGTTAGATTGTTGTTCTTTTGATGATTGGAGTTTGCTCTTTATGATATATGGAACTTATGTTTCAAATTTGAGCTTATTTGGAGTAGATTTCTTTAATTAGTTTGCTCTTTGTGAATTTAGGCACATACAAAAATTTAGACACACACAGACTCAGCAAAACATCTTATGTTTTAGCTTTCACAAGGCCACATCAGATACAAATGTCTGAAGTTGTCAAACTCAAATGCGACCGTCCGAAGCATGCCTAAAAAGCTAACTTGCCAAAAAAAAAAAAAAAAAAAAAAAATCAACTTTGAATAAACGTCAAACGAGAGGTGGGTTTTTATGCACTTCGCCCTATTTAAGGATATAAATTGCTATTCTATCCACCGATCTGGGTCTAACAACACCCACCCGCACACCTATGCCTGACAACTGGAGCATGAACAAGATAATATGGATGCCCTCGGAGACATAAGAATTGATGATATGATGATAAAGAAAAAAAAAAATAACTAGACCAGCAACCCAAATAAAATCATTTAATTATAGCCATATATTTTCTTTATTACGTGATCTGCTCGTTTTAAAAAATATGGCTACACTATATAGCTATACCCTAGATGTATTTCTCATTCCATACCAATTGTATTCATTCAACATCCCTGCTGCGCGCCTTCTCTCCTCTTCTCCCTCTCTCACTATCTCACTATCTTTCTCCATATTTCTCTCTCGATCTAGCTCACTCCCTCTTCTTCCACAATTTGCTTTAGTCCAATGTAAACGCCCTTCCCTCAATCTCTCTTTCTTTATCTCTGCATCTCTATCTTTCTCTTGCTCTCCGTCAGTTTTTTTTTCTCCTTCAAATCTGGTATGAATTATGATGGGAGGAGGTGTAATGGAGGATTGATGGTCCTTTTTACAAATAGGAAGATCTTTTACAAATTGTGATGAGAATACTCTTTTTCTTATTTTTCTCTCTTTTCCTCCCAACTTTTTCATGGATATACACAAGGATATGAACATATATACATGGATATATACAGTATATATTTGTGTATAGTGCATATATACATGCATAGGAATATAAGAAATATATACATCGATATACACAATAATATACATGGATATACACTGTGTAAATCTTTACAACTTGGGTTTTCGTTTTCTTTTATTCCAACGTTCTGATTTTTATGGGAAAATATATGTTTTTCTTCCGCTGCAAATCATTGATTAATGTTGAATGTGTATCTGACATTCTAGAGAAAAAGAAGACGAGTATGAATTCAGTAGAGCGATCACTGCTTATGAGGGTAATTTTCCAAAGAATGAATGGGATTATATGGTCATTTTGAGTAAATTAAAAAATATGGCCAATTCGTAGTGAAAGTGTGGGGTGGGAGACGGGGATGGCCAATATTGTAGAGTCCAGAACCAAAATGACCCCAAAAAATTTTTTTTGAACCAAAAATACAACAAAAAAAAAGTGACAAAAGTGGCACACCTAGCGCATTAAAGCGACTTAAATCAAATGCTTAGCGCGGTTAAGTCGCTGCTTGTGATAAAAAATGCTGCGTTATAGGGCGATTAACTTTTTTATATTGAAGATTTCATGCTACATAGAAATTGTACAAAATAAAAAATAAAAAAAATTGGCCAACTTTATTTTTTGCAACACTTAGTGTTTTTTTTCCATACTTTGACCAATGATTAGTCGTGTGTCAAGGCTCCGAAACGCCAATATTTTATATAGAACCCGATATTTTTTTTAAATGCACAATAATGGCGATACATCGCGATATCGATGAACGATTAGGATCGTCATTTTAGGGCCGAAGTGTTCGAAGTAAGTTTTGTTTGAAAACTTTAGGTTGAGGTTATCTATATACATACGTCCATTTGTTCGAAGACTCGTTGTCATTAGCTTAAAAGTTTTTGTTTTTAGGGTTTTAGATTTAATTATGTTATTTTTTAAGCCGTAACTTTATTTCGAATATACGCGATTTTTTGTGCTCGGACGTCCGATTTAGGCGATTTTTTTTTTTTTTGCAACATATTCGAAATAAAGTTACGCATTAAAAAATAACACATTTAAGGAACACTTAGTGTTTTTTTTCTATAAAAAGATCTAAACATCTTATTTTAATAAATCTTTTCTTTGCAACACTTAGTGTTTTTTTCATACTTCGACCAACGATTACGTGTCAAGACCTAAACGTCAATATTTTATATGTAACCCGATAATTTTTTCTACGCATACAATAATGAAAAATAATACATCGATGATACGTAAACGTTCGATCGTCGTTTTAGGGAAATAAAAAGTTTATGAATTTCTTTCTTTTAAAGACCTTAAGTTAATGTATATATATATATATATATATATATATATATATATATATATATATATATATATATATATATATATAATTTAGAAGCCAACAAGGATGTGTACGAACATAGCTCTAATGAGTTGTACAAAAAGTACCCTTGAGACTTGAGAGTACATTCAAGGGATTTAAAATGTTGGCCATTTGTGGCCCAATTTATTTGATTGTTGAACAAGTGGAAAGGCCTTATATCCACGCGTGTACAACAGCAATCGCATCATTGTTTAATCAAAGAGTCCAAGGTCAAAGCTGATTTCAAACAATCTAATTTTGAACTCGGTCTCTGGTTCAATTCTTTCAAAAAAAAAAAAAAAAAAAAAAAAAGATATTCAACACTGTGTCAAGATTGAAATAGGTATGTTCTTGAGCCTTCCTTTCTCTCTTTTTTAATGTTGTTTCTTCTTCCTTTCTTCCATTGTATTAGTGTTTTTTCTCTGGTTTCAGTTTCTTATTTTTGGTCAGTTCTTTCATCATTCCTTTTTTGTTTAATTCACTTATGGTTTTTTGGTAATGAAAATTTAGTGTGTGGAAATTTGGTGAATCTCTATTAGGTTTAGATTTGTGCATGGCTGCATACAATAGTTGTGGAAATTTGGTGAATGTCCATTAGTTTTAGATTTCGTTCATGGCTGCATACAATTGTTTAAAATATACAACAGTTTTTGATTTTGATTGTGTAACAAAATTACTTCTTTTAGGGTGGATAGATGCTTTTGTGTTGGGATTGGCGTATAATTCTACTTGCATGTTCCTAATTTGGTTAGATTATCATTACCAAAAATTAAGATGTTATCCTCAAAGAGAATTCTTAAATAATAGCTTCTGTCTATTAACTTTTTCAGAATGAGCTTCTGTCAATCAACTCCTACAGGGCTTCTACAATGAAATTGACTCATCGCTAATTAAAGTTTATCTTATATATAAATCTTTAGCCAAAATGTTAAATTACGTACACTAAATATTACTGCAGAATTTTTAGTGTTCTTGATTGTTAGATACTATTAAAGAAAAAACCCAACTGATCAATATTCTCTCTTATATTCAATGTTATTCATATGAGGTAAAGGTATTGGTTTTTGTACCCAGTTTGTTATGTCAGTCTGATGCTTCAATATGCAAGTCATGTTCCTTGAAAGCTCGTACTCCTTGAAAGCTCGTACTATCCTATTACGTCCATGTTCATTCGTCTTACTGCCTTCTGATGTATTTTGGTAGTTTTTGCCTCTAACTTACAGCAAATACATTTAGGAAATCATGTATTAAAAGTGTAACCGCGTACTAGGGATTACATATTAGTTTTGTCATTGTCTCCTTCTTTTGAAGAGACATTCATAATGATGAATCTAGAATAGAATTGTTGTTTTTGATGAGTCATTGTTTTTTTTGGAAACTCTCCTTCTTTTAAACCCCCAGATGGATTAGCTCCGCAAACCCCACAGGGGATGTAAACCGCACTAGGCAAGCCCTGTGCGACAGGCTCGACTGAGAAGGCATTAGGGGGGGTTCGAACCCGCGACCTCCCTTAGGGAAGCCTCCCCTCAAACCAACTCAGCCACACCTGAAGGTGCTTGATGAGTCATTGTTGTTGTTGTTGTATTTTTTGAGTAAAAGATGACACGTTTTTGGATTGTTGGGAGCACTAATTATTTGTATAACTCTTCTTCTCGATACTATTGTAAAGTTATATCTTTGCCAGACATATAGCATTAAGATTCAACATCGATCGAATAACAAGACACTTTGAATTGGACTTGCAAAGTCCAAATTGTAGACATGACCAGCGAGCGAGAAAGCCAGGAGAAGAAACTCAGATTTCAAAATCTAATTTTGGAAGATAAAGAGGTAATTTCATCTGTAGTAATAACATGTAACTTTCTTTATATAAAAATATAATTTACATGCATCGCATATGCATGCTAAATTTTACAGGAGCAATAAATCAGACAGTTTTGTATAGTGATGATATTGGACATTATGCCAACAAGTTGATACTTTCTTACACATATCTGATCTCCACTGCAAGAGTGAGAGTATCGTCCACTTTATACGACATACTCATACACATATTTTACGGCGTACTCGATTACAAAACTATAGTCGAACATGTCGAGCCAACTGATGAGCATGAGAAACCACTCCTGCCATCAATCAAACTGAATATCACAGTTTTTTTACTGCATTGCTCATATGACGCCTCATCCTTCTGTAGAAATTGGTATACTGTTCCTACTAAGTATTAGTACACTGAAATATATATGTTTATACGTGAACACACTATTTATCTTGTTTATTACTAGTAGGTATATTGGAAAACGTTCTTCGTTGTGGCCCACCAAA
Organism: Lycium ferocissimum; assembly: GCF_029784015.1. NCBI lineage: Eukaryota > Viridiplantae > Streptophyta > Magnoliopsida > Solanales > Solanaceae > Lycium > Lycium ferocissimum. The sequence continues at coordinate 10,954,102 of NC_081348.1, forward strand.
ATATGCAGGTCTCAATCATAATAGGTGCCGAGAGGTTAATGTCGTTGATAATTTATAGTTCCAAGTGCATTCGTGTTTTGATGATTGTCAAACTGTTTCAGAACTAGATAGAGACCTGGTTTGTAATCTGCTTTCTGTACACCTTGCACTGTCAGCAGAGACAGCTGTAAAGCTGTGCCACTCACTGCACACAAAGTACAGCAATGAGTTGACCCATGCTTTAGGTCAAAATTGAAGAGTGGTCTCTTTTCACCGCACATGCTCCCACTATATATACAACATGATGACAACATATTTGGTAGACTTGAAAACCTAATCTAAATCGTTTAAAGCTGTCGATACAAGTTCTCAATATCTCTCAAGAACAAAGTCACCTACAAGTTGAAGAACCTCATCCAGACACGAGATTTAGTCTAAGTTCTTTATATTGTTGTGAGTCTTTGTTCGTTTGTGCTTAAATTGTAAACCTACTCTTCTCTTTAAAGGAAGCTGTTTGTAGGTAGATCAAAAGTCTCAAAGGATGCTTGTTGGAAGTGTGTTTCCTCAAGCTGTTGAGTGGTACATTAGGCTAGGATTAGTCTAACTACATTAGTGTCCTTAGCTAGAGTTAGCTAAGTGGTGTTGCTTCCAATCGAAGTATTGCAAGGGTTGAGGGACAATGGGAGTTAGTTCCAAGGTTACATAAGCAATGTTGTAAAGGTGAGGAATTATGAGTGTTAGTTCCTAGCTTATGATAGAGTTATAACCTGAAGTTGCTCGGTGTAGTGGAGTTAAAATCCTACTGGGGTAGGTTGTGGTTTTTAATCCCTTGGGCAAGGAGTTTCCCACGGAAATATCTTGCCTTTTGTACTTACTGCGTTGGATAACGGAACTGATACTCAATCAGGTCCCTCACATACTGTGTTTGGTGGACGCATAGCCTGCATCAATAATCAATAAGTACAACATTGTAGAATATATGTCCTTCCTTTCCTATTGAAAATGTACATATAACCTTACAAAGGATGCTAAAAAAATTAGTATTGTATTCCCTGCATTTTCAGGAATAAATAGTTTCTTCTCACTTTATGGGAGGACTTTGGGGAAGTTAAAAGAACTGAACTCCAAGCTAAAATAGAAAATGATAAGGAGTTCCCTATAATCCTTGGGAGGAGTATAGGAATATCCCCTTATATGGTATGGACGTATCAAAAGTTTCACTAAAATATTTATTTTACTTGAAATACAACATCACACAAACATTGTGCCATACAGGTTTTTCGCTGCAGACTTTCGACTCAACAATACGCATCGATCCTACTTACCCATAAGCATTGGAGGTCATCAACTGGTACCGACTTTTCACTATTAGTTTTTAGCTTTAACTTGCACTTGAAGAGCATATTGCATTTGATCTAACGATAGGGCAACCTGCTTTCAAGCTATGCATCAGGCTGTTTCTCCGGGTCATCCACCTCACTGATAGTATCCCCTATTCATCAGCAAGTTATCTTCATTGCATAAATATCATCACAAAACTTCTGTAAGTTTTGCAAATATCTAAAAGTGGATAAGTTTATTCATGAAATAAAGTGATAAGTAATATAAATGTGATTTTTCATTTTCCCCACAAATTGGAGTTTTCTTCGTTGAGGCAAAACTGTTTATATCAAACAACCTGCAGAAGTTTTGTGTGGTTGAATGTTTAGGGTGCAAACAGAAAAAGCACACGAGAGACTATAGACAGTTTCAATACACCAGTATAATCGACAAATACAATTAGTACCCCGATATATGCTTTCTCCTTACATATAAATACCATTTCTACAGGATATAGCATGCATGTACAAGTATTATAACTCGCAATGGTACATGTACACCTTCCAAATTGATTTGATTGATGGTAGTGGTTCAACATCAACATATATCTCTGGTGAACTAGCTAAAAATATGCTCTCCATGACAGCAGACCAGATATGTATCACAACCTTCTTCAAGTTTACTCCTTTTACATGTATTAGTAATACTTCATACATATCTTATTTTACTATTTCCATCAAAGTTGTGCAGCCACAGTTAAATCATTTTACCATGCCAAAACATCATCTATATAAAAATTGATATCCACTTCATTTTTATTAGTTATTTTAAATATGACAAATGACCCTTTAAGTTTTCAGAACCAACTCCTGCCTGTTGACCATGTACATGAGATGTTGTCGGACCGACTGTTCAAAATTCAATTAAGGAAGTCCTTCTAAAGAAGCTCTAATTTCACACATATAGCTCTGTTAATTATGTCTTATGCAGAAAAGGAACAAATATTTCCACAGAGCACCAAAGAAAGGAACACCAAAAAGATGAAGCCTCCAAGTATAAATGAGGCAGAGATGGAAGAAGCAGTTGTTGCATCTGAATCTTCAAGCGTAGGGCTGAAAATTCAATCACTTACGCTAGAAAAAAGATGTAAAGGTCAGTCTACTTAAGTACCTGCAGTGAGCTTTGATTTGACTATTGGATTCACGTTTGGGATATAAGGTAACTTAGATTAAGTGCCTACAGTTGGGCTTTGATCTGACTTTTGAATTGACACGATTGAAATATAATGTAACTCAAATTTTCTTTTCGACCGTCTTATGTTGCATAATTGCAAGATGTATCTTCCTTATTAAGTGAGTTTTGGTTAGGGAAAAGAAAAGTTCCTGTAACTTAGATTTTCTCCCTAGCTATCTTTATGTTGCCTAATTGTAGGAAGTAACTTCTTTATTTTGTGACTTTTGGATTCTTAGGCTATACAACACCGATCAGTAGAGGGAACAAATATTGGGAACTAAGGAATTTGAAGTAACAAATATATTATGTAGGTTATTTAACCTTTCTTTTTGTGTCCTTAATGTTCCAGATATACATGTAAATGAATATGCCGCTTCCTGTTAGGTTTCTTGAATAGACTTTCATTTTAGCATATGAGATTAATTACTCTTAGTTCCATCTGCTTATATTTGACAAATATATTCATATATTCACATTATCAATATATATATTCCAGAATTTTGTTATATGTTAGATAGACAAATGACGGTTGTCATCAAGGTTAGGTAACTCTTGGAGTTATAGCTTGGAAAAATTTACCCATCAATTCACATTGGCCTTAGACTGGAACACTTTAACTACTATGTAGTAGCTTCAAACACAGGAAATATAGATGCTTTATTTAGGTATCAACTTGATTAATGCATGATTCTGTTTACTGAGGTTCTAAGACTGTTGTCCTGATCTGTTTTTGATATATTGCAAAATCACGCGTAGCATAAGAGAGTGTCGATTCTTCTGGTACTCTTAGATTGGTATCTCAAATTTGATTTAAGTTGGTCTAACTTCTTACAAAAATCACCTTCATTCTAAAAGGTACCTTCGTTATTGATTTGTCTTTTAAATTTGGTAAAGCTTTCTTCTGTTGTCATTAATACTTTGGATATACATCTCTCAAAGATTTCGACCTTTATGAAATTTTTCTACTCAAGGTATTAGTATAAATATTGAGTTTACATGCATTTTCATTTCTTCTGAGGTTGATAAATGTTAATTTAGTTATTTTTCTCTTCAAAACTTCATATCTGATTAACTGACTGAATATGCTTGCCATCACCTTAGAACACCAAAGTAATTTCATAAGTAAGGTTCAACTATGAAAGAAAAGGACATAAGACAGATCTACACATGGCAAAAGCAATACAGTGGAATATATCATGCCTGACTATAGTCTTCTCATTAGTCTTGTAGTAACTATTGTTATACATCCTATGCCTCATTATTGTAAGGGTAAAAAAGCATTGTCATAGTGAGTAGCCCTTCGGGAACATGTTCTTTTTCCTCATCATTATACAGTCAGGCCTTTCAATAACAACATTCACGTATACAAAAGATCTCTCTATAACACCTAAGATTTTTTAACTAATTTTTATGTTATATTTTATTTACGTATAACGGCATTTTACCTAAAACAACAATAACCAACTTTATAGTAGTATGCGTTTTGTAAAATCAACTCCCATATAACAACTACCTTTTTTCCTTTCTTTTCGGAGAATGTAATTATGAACCATCTTTATAAAAATAGAATATCTATGATTACCAATAATAACTAGTACAAATTTTGACCAAATACTTAATTTGATACCTTAATATACTATATTTATGACAGAATATTACATATGAATAGATATGTGGAGTTTGATGCAACATTTCCTATCATTGAAGCTTTCATTGATAAAGAGATATTGCTCATGTCATTAGAGTGGGAGAACAAGAGAATATGGAAGCCGAAGATGGCAATGAAAGTGCCGACGAACAACCTCAACATATTGTTACTTGGACTGGGTTAGAAGATTCAACAGTTTAACTCTTAGATTCTCTTCAACGGAGCGAAGGTTTAGACGTAAACCTTCGTAAATTCAAGCGTTATATCACCACTAAGAGAATGGATTCTGGGAAACAAGCTACAATAAAATATCTCCCATCAATCTTGAAACAATTTCATTTTTCAAATACTGTAGATTTAAAATGTGTGCCTTAGAGCTTAAAACTGTATACATTCAGTTATGAATCTATTGAAATTGCATTAATTTTCTTTAATGTTTAGTTAGTGAAGCATTTATATCTTTGAGATTTAAAATTTAAATAATTTGTTATTTTTTTACAACATTAAAAAATAAAAAAAATAGATTTTATGCATATTTTTTTCCTATAACAGCCAACTATTATTTAAATGGCAAATGTTGTTATAGATGTATAACAACAATTCTCTATAATAGCAAAAAAAATTCGAACCCAATGATCTTTGTTATAGAGAGGTTTTTATTGTAGTATGTTTACTAATATAACTATGCAAAATGTATACATTTCTCTCAATCTCAACATCTAGAGTTGACTGATACTTTTACATGTTTTTCTCAAGTCGTCAACGTCTCCCTATGCTACAATTTTTTTTAAGGGAAAAGGGTCAAAAATGCCCTTCTACTTTGGAAAAAGGGCTAAAAATATCCTCTGAACTAATTTTGGGTAAAAAAATATCCCTCCCGTAGTTTTCAAATATGTCTATATCTTAATGGAAATCCGTAACATAACCCGATTTCATTTTTAAACCCGCTTCATTTAAAACCAACCTAACTAAACAAAAAACGCATATGGGTTGCCCGCTTCTGTGCCTAGAGAATCCAGATGTAGGACTCGGGAACAAAATGGTCGCATATGGGTTTTTTATGTAGTTGAGTTGGTTTTAAATAGAGCAGCTTTAAAAATAAAATCGGGTTATGTTGCGGGTTTCCGTTAAGATACGGGTATATTTGAAAACTTTAATGACGGGTGAGATATTTTTAAGGGAAAGTTACATAAACAGCAAACTTTGAAGGGTAAAACATGTAGCATAGCTATATTTTAGCTAATTACATTTCGTAGCTACATTAGATTGTATTCACGCCTATTACAGTAGATTGTATCCAAATTCGGATTGTACTCAAAATTCGGCTGAGTCAGATTTCGCTGTATTCAAGTCAGATTTCGATGTATTCAAGTCAGATGTATTCAACTAAGTTGTATTCAAGTCAACTATTCAACTCAACTATATTGATTTGTAGCTATTTTTACACCTTATTCAGTTTATTATATTTTAAAACCGTTCTATACAAAAAAAACCTTCAAAATACAAGAAATAAAATACACCCCAAACACAATTTTGCACTAAAAATTAACGAATACAGAATACAAAAAATAAAATACACCCCAAACACTAAATTGTATGCTAAAAAATTAATGAATACACCGGATTGTATGCTAAAAAAAATTAATGAATACCCATTTTCCAGATCCGGCACTGGAAAACGACCGGATTTGGAATTACCTAATGTTAATTGACTACTCACTTTTAAGGGATGAACTTGGACAATTATCTGGTAAGCATATTTCGACAATTTCGGGTAAGACTGAAGAGACAATTTGATTGGAGTACCACACCATTGGGTCTGCAAATTTTAGGTTCCAATGGATGTTTTGTGCAGAGAGATGAAGTGGGTACTCTGTAGTTGAGCTTTGAAGGAGCTGCTACTGTGGAGAGAGCTTGAACAACCATATTTTGTTGTAAGACTCTACTCCGATTTGAGAAAATGGGTTGCTTCAAAGTTGGAGCTTTCTAGTTGGGACGATGAGATGATGATAATCAATGACGCCGTTACATAACCTTAGCACAACAACAACAACTTACTTCTCAAATCCGGTGTTAGCAGCGGTCACGGCGCAGTGGTGGCCGGAGCTCGTTCAGATCTGGTATTGGCGGTGGTTCATATTGAATGGTGCATGAAGATGAGCAGTGAACGGTGGAAGGCATTGTGACGGCGATCGTCATCGTCGCCGGCATAGTAGTGGCGGGAGCTCGTTCGCCGGAGCTCCGGCGGCGGTCGTAGGCTGAGAACATAAACAGTAAAGATAAAAAAAAATATATAAATAATTATGATAAAGTATTCCACTTTAAATATATATATATATGTAGCTATTAATTGTATTTAACATATTATTCTTAGCTATAGGATGTAATTAATCTAAACTATAGCTATTAAATATAAATATTTAGTGAAGTTAGTTATGTCCTTTTTCCCAAAA
>NC_081348.1:10960834-11000500 GCF_029784015.1 Lycium ferocissimum
TTGTATTTAAATATTTAACAAAAGCTAATAAAATCGGTTAAAATAAATATTGCTAATTAACAAGCCATAAAGAAAATGACCATAATCTAAAAATACTAAGTCATGCTAAAATAAGTACGACTAATAAGTATTAATTACATGACAGAGAAAAAAAAGGTTAAGTTATGTATTTTCACTCTCTAAATCAATTATGCAAAACTAAAGAATAGATATCCAACATTATTGTCATTCCTAATGGTAAATTGAATTTCTTTGTTAGCATTAGTGTTGAAGGCATGTTTTTGGACTTTATTTGAGTTTACTAACATCCATAGGATATAAACTTAGGTACTGCTTGGAAAGCCACTGTGTAATTGAATCAGCGTAATTACACATTGGTAACGTTTGTCTAACCAAGAATTACACAAATTAGGTGGGAATTGGGTGTAATTGATGGTATGTAATTACACTCCAATTCTCAAGGTGAGAATTGGGTGTAATTAAAGGGTTACTTTTTAGTTTGTTTATTTTTTTTACTTTACTTTATTTTTATTTTTAATTTATTGTATTTCTATTATTTTAATTTTTTTGATTTTTAATATTTTTTTATTTCTATTATTTTAATTTCTTTTTTATTTTTACTTTTTTATTATTTTTATTTTTTAAAATGTATTTTTATTTTTATATTTTTTTTTTTTATTTTCTTTCTTTTCATTCCCAACCTTTACTTCTTGTGATTCCATGTAATTGTTCGTATTTTTTTATTTTATTCATTTAGCATAACCGTTATTATTCTAATATTTGAAACTACACCTCTTAATATTGGAAAAAGAATGAGTTATTAACAAACTTGACATATAACGGATGGACGTTATTAAAGTAAGAATTTCATTGTGAATGGGTTATAATTTATATTTTTCTTTCTTTTTGAATTATTTACTTAAGTTACGTTGAAACTTACTTATGTAATGTTGGAATTTGATATAAGAGTATTATGTTGAACTTTTTCTTTTGGATTTTGAATTTAGGTTATATTTTCAATTTTAAGTCATTTGCTTTCACATTGCCTGTTGTTTATTTTTCACTTATATTTGATGGATTTTTTATGTCAAACATTTGAAAAATGTTATGGCATTATATTTATTAATATTATTTTTTTGTCAAACATCCAATCCATGACGTTCTCACAAAAAAAGTCTTCTTTTAAGTTTTATAATTAATTAAAATTAAATATTAATTTGAAAAATATATATCAATTATTTTTGTTACAATATTAGTTACAAATATATGATTATTAATTAATATATTTTCAAGAAACAATGTGTTATTAAATAACTAATTTAATATCATTTATAAAGGCAATACTTTTTAAATATTAATTTTAAATTTTTTATAATTAAATTTTATTTTTTAATTAAAAAACCGATCGTGTAATTACACTTGTGCAACCAAATAAAGACGCTTGTAATTACACTACGTTATGACAAACAAACGGGTCATTGTAATTACACTACGTGTAATTACTAGGTTTGGTAATTACTACCCTAGTAATTACACCAATTCCAATTACCGGTAGCTTTCCAAACAAAAGCCCTTATTGACGTTCAAAATTCTAAGTTTAAGCTTAAATAATATGATAATAGATAAAAAAAACTCCAAAAAAATTAAGAAATATGTATAAATTACATTACAAATAAATATTTTTATGTATAAAATATTTTAAAAATTGAATACATGTAATGTCGGTTGGTTTGGTTGGTTTGACTTTTTTTTTAGTTAAAACCAAACCAAACCAAACCAATTATAGTCGGGTTTTTTTTTTTTCAACACCAAACCAAGTCAAATCAAACCACTAGTGGGTTTTTTACTCGCTTGTCAATTTCGGTTTATCGGTTTAGTGCGGTTGTCATTTACTTTGTACACCCCTAGTGACAGATGAGAAACATGTATGATATATCAAAAGAATAATATTTTTACGGAAGACGAGTTTCTTAGTATAACGTTCTATAACTCAAAATGACCAACTTGAAAATAGTATTATGAAAACAAATTTGAACCTGTAAGCTCTGTTGCAGATAATGCTGGTTGGAGTCAGCAAAGCGAAAAAACCAATAATAATTTTTTTACTGATAGAAGCACAAGAAATAGAATGATGTGATAAGTGATTAGATGCTTTCTTATGCACATTTATATCCCAAAGGCTACATGCAAGAATGTCATAACAGTTGAAGATGAAACAAACAAATATTCAATTCTGCATAATGAAGGAATTTAAACTTACAAAACTGGCAGACCATAATAATTATGGGTCAAAAAGTTGCAGTATAAAAATATTTTATAACAGTGGAAGATAAAGAAACAAATAATGGAGGCCGAATCATTAAGATACTTAAAAGTTACAAAACGTACAGCCACCAAGTAGAATAATTGTCCACATTCAACCGGTTAAAAGTAATAAAAGTAATCATTATTAGAAGGTTATTGTTTTGGCTCAAGGATAAATTGGTCATATTACTTTTAAAGGGTATTTTATTAAACTAACTTTGAATGTAGGATATTCTCACTTTTAGTGTAATATGATATGATGTACTTTATTTTTATAGCAACAAGGTGACTTAACAATGTTATATTGTATTGATTTCTTTTTCAGTCTAAGCTCTGTTTCGATTTTACAAATCGACAGTCTTTCACCATTCACCAAAGAAGCAAATTCTTTTGTTGTTTAATTATAACAAAAGTGATGGTCCGTAAAATACCTTTGTCTTGTTGATATATAATGCAATGACAATAAGAATGTTATTAAAAGCTCCATACAACACTTTACATAGACTTTAGCTAAACTGGAAAATTAAATTAATCATGTTGGGCTCGTACATCGCACGGGCATTACCTGCTAGTTACTACATACATATATAGGAGTTTGAGTGAAAATTATTGATTTCACATGAACCTGTAACTTATAAGCTAAATTCGTCTCTCCCTGGCTATTCATAACCTCTGCCCAACCTAATTTCCACAAATTGAGGGCTAGGTAAATAAAATTCAAAACCGTGTCTAAGTAATTCATAGCTAAAATTTAAAAATTATACATCAAGACAAAGGAGCCTATATATGCTACGAGACAAAAAAAATAAATTGGCAGTTGAAACCATATCGAAACTCGACCTCAATCATGCTCTGGTTAGTTAAGCTTTAATTGTGGAGGAAATAAAGTGTTGAGTTTTTGGTGCGAAGGGGTTTGATCTCATGACCTGTGAGTTAAGTAATGAATCAGAAATGAACTTTGTCTCACATTGGAAAAGGTTGAAGAATTTAATGGGTATAAATAGCAATTTTTTTAATTTTTTTTTTGTCTTTGATTTTGGTTAAATGATTTGATTGATTGATTAATTTCTTATACTAAAATTCGTTTTCCATTTTAATTTTTCAATGCTTTTTTCGTAAAGGGCAATGATCTCCTTTTTTAAAAATCTGTTGACCGAAAAGGCACTTGCTATCTGCTTTATTTTTTTTTCTTTTCTGAAAAGGCATTAGATTGGGTTGTCTCGATATCCCTCGTTGGCTATAAATTTAGAGGCATTGTCACATATTTTACACACTGAAAATATGAATAGCGTCATGTGATTTGCTTTGGTCTTTGCGACCCAATGGTGCTCAAGTTTGACGTACCGCTATTTTGATAATGTTATTTCCGTCTATCCTAAGAGAAAAATAATCATATACCTCAGATATTGTGAGGGGATTATTCTATGACTAGAAATTAATTTTGATATAAATGTTACTGATTTAGAGTTACTACTTTTTGTTTTAGTTTAAGCATATCTATTTACATACAGATTTTGATTTAATCATTCTCACTAGAATAAAGTGAATTAGCAATAAGTACCTACAGAGATACAAAACAACTAAAATAACAAAAGAAATTATAACTGTTTCAAAAGTTGATCTGTTATAGCAACAAGTACCCATAGAGATACAAAACAACTAAAATAACAAAAGAAATTATAACTGTTTCAAAAGTTGATCTGTTATTCTCTATCATCCTATGACCATCAGCCTCAAAAGAACAAGTCCACCAGAACACATGGAAAGTGCCAATTTATTTTTCCATAGAAGGAAACTCTTACATAATTAGTAACATTCACGTAATAGTAACCATTGCAGCTTCATTTGCAACTACGCCGACGCTAAGGAACTAACACAAATAACTTTTGACCTTTGACACCACCAACCATGAAATATACCATTCAAAATTACAATTGAGAGATTGTTAAATATTTTCAGGGTTCTCCTAATTTAATCGCCAAAGATCATTAAATACAAATATTTAACGAACATTAAACATATATTTATTTTCTATAAAATTAAAGAATCAAAACTATCAATACAAAATACTTTAAGGGGCTATTTTAAATATTTCCCAAACATAAACTAGTACTACTTCTTCCTGTCCATTTTACTTGTCGTCCTTGCTATAAATAACTGATCCAAAATAGTTGGAATTTTAGAAAATTAATATAATACCCAATGAATGTGGACAGAGATTAATGTGGTGAAAAAAAGCGTAGTAATAAATTAAGAGCAAAAAGTAAATAAGGATAATTTATTGCCTTTAGAGTCTCCCTCCATCCATTTTAGTTGTCTTGTATACTAAAAATAGTTATTCATTTTTACTTGTTCAGTTTGAAAAATCAAGAGATAATTTACCATTTCACACATATTTTACCCTTTTTATTAATTATTAGGTTGAAAAATTCAAGAAATTCTAGTGCTTGCATAATTTTTAAAATATATTTTATTGATTTTAATTATTAGATTACTTAACAATAAGTGGATGATATAGTAAAGTTGTCATTCTATTTTTGACTCTTTAATAGAGTTGTCAAGTCAATACATAACAAGTAAAAATATATAAACGAGGGAAATATTTTCTTAAAGGAGCATGGAAAAAAATACATGATTAGTGATATCATTTTCATTATTTTCTCCATCAGAGCTTATACACGAACATTTATCTTATTATTGAGGGTTCCAATCCCACGTTTATTAATCCCTTTTCACATTTTCCCTCTCCTTATCCCTACGTAATAAATTTTTGAAAAAGAATTTGTCTTTTATACGTTTCCCGAGGACTGACGGATAAACAACACACTTCCCGAGGACTGAGGAAATTAAATTTACAATTTTATAGCAAAAGTTATTTAGAGAAATAAAACACGTGAAGAGTTGGATGTTAGGCGCATTAATTAGAGCAAAAACGTTAGGGTAGATCCCAGATCTGGTGGGAAGAAGAAGATTAGAAACTAGAACTGAGATCTCCCGAGAAAGAGAAAGGATGTTTATGTTGGATTGGTTTTATGGCGTATTGGCATCTCTTGGTTTATGGCAAAAGGAAGCTAAGATCCTCTTTCTCGGTCTCGATAATGCCGGCAAAACCACTCTTCTTCACATGCTCAAAGACGAGGTTGGTATTCTTCTTCAAATTAGTGATTACTGATTTCCTCTTTTCTAATTAATTGTGGTTTCATCGCAGAGATTAGTTCAGCATCAACCGACGCAGTATCCCACATCGGAAGAGCTGAGTATTGGTAAAATCAAATTCAAAGCTTTTGATTTAGGTGGTCATCAGATCGCTCGCCGTGTCTGGAAAGATTACTATGCCAAGGTTACTTTATTCACTACTACTAACGATTTGTGATTGACCAATTATATCAAATGTCTGTGTGTTGAATGTTCACAATATTGGAATATATCTTATTGCCTGTGTTTGTTATGTGGAGTTAGTATTTTATCACCGGTGCAATTGAAGAGCTAGTCGCTTTACTGCTTTACTTCTCTGAGAAATTAAACGAAATACTTCAGAGCTATGCTGGTTGCGTCGGATCCTCCAAAAGTAGTGCATTTTGGAGTGCTGCAACATTTTTGGAGAGTCTGAGCAACATAGCTTTAGAGGGCCATTTAGTTTTAGCTGTACGGTTTCATTCATGAGATCCAAAGCTTAAGGTCTATTATATTGCAAGTCAAATGTTTCTACGTGTTTTTGCTGAGCTTGAGAGTTATCTAGTTGAAGTTTTATGTTATTAGTTCTTGTGTGAGATATTTTTCTTTACACAATTGAGCATGGATAATAATGGAGTTAATTCATCAAATATGTTGGGAGGTAGTGATTCGGATGGGTTGCTCACGTAGGTTGATATAGTGGTTTGTTTACACTTATTGTGATGTAAAACTGGATCTTTAGATGATGATCACCAAAAGGATTAGAAAAGGGAAAATTCCATGAATCCTCATCAAACTGACTACGGAATTGTATCCTTTAATTTTCGATAGACTCCTTACTGATACTAGCATGGAACATTTTTAACTGTAAATTCCAGCAACAATTGTCTATATAAGGACTATTGTCAAATGGATTGGTCAACTACTCTTTGTGAGGTATTTTCTTGTCTGAACCAGTAGTTTGGGGGTTTTGTCCTGAAAAGACACATCATGGGTTAAGAGGGGGTAAGCAACTTATAAGCTGTCCAAGCCAATTGTCTCCTTCCGATGTGGGACTTGACCAGGACAAGAGGCTCAGAAAATGCCATGTGGCCATCATTCCCAAAGAGGGGTCATTTGTATGAAGCAGAGTGGTTAGAGGCTCATCTAAGACAGGCTTTTAAGCCATGGAGCTCAGAAAGCTCAGGGAGGGCGCTTCGCCTCGCTTAAGCTGTGTTTTAGTGTAAATAGAGCACTAAGGTGTGCACCTCATTGGCCATGAGTTCTATTAGTTGTTAAGGAAAGCATTATGAATGAATTTGTTACTCCCTCTGTTTTAATTTGTTTGCCTTACTTTCCTTTTTAGTTTGTTTAATAAAGAATGTCACTTTCTATATTTAGTAACTCTTTACACCCAACATCCTCCATGGCATATTTTTAAGACCACAAGACTCAAAAGTCTTCTTTATTTTCTTAAACGCCGTGATGAGTCAAACTAAGACCAACAAATTGAGCTCTCAAAATGGCCAACACTGTAAAGGAGAGTTATAACTACTGGAGCTCTCTAAATGGCATTCTTGAGGAATGGCCTTGGAAACATATCTGGAGAACTAGGCAGCCTCTCAAAGTCTCCTGCTTCACTTGGACTGCTCTTAGAGAATCCTGCCTAACACAAGACAATCTCAAGAAGAAAGGAATAATTCTTATCAATGGATGTTTCATGTGTGGGCAGGACAATGAAACAGTAAACCATCTATTTTTACAGTGTCCTGCAGCAGCTGACCTTTGGCATTTGTTCTACTCCTTAACTGGGATTCACTGGGTAATGCCCTTATCCATGAAAGATGCCTATGCAAGCTGGTCACTGTGGAGAGTTGGAAAAACCATCAAAAGAATCTGGAGAATGATCCCTACAGTTATTTTTGGGTGTCTCTGGATTCTGGAAGGAGAGAAATAGCAGATGCTTTGATGGAATCTCAACTCCTATTAGTACTCTCAAGGCTAGATGTTTAGAGTGCTTATTTAGTTGACATTTTCTTACCCCTGTAAACAGTGTGGATACTTTTTTGGATTTTGTTAGTTCCCCGTCTTGAGCTTAGCTTAGTACAATAGGCAGGATTCCTTTTGGCTGTTTTACAGTTTTTTTGTCTAAGTTTGCTTCCCGTTTTGATTGAAGCAGCTTCTTTTGCCCACCTGTAACCTTGCATCTTCTTGATGCTTTACTAATGACATTTGATTACTTTACCCAAAAAAAAAAAAAAGAAAGACCAACAAATTGAAACAGGGGGAGTACTTTTTTCTTGAATTGCATATATATTTTATTTTCTCCTTGATTGCGCCTTTTTGTTACTCAAGCCCACATTTAAGTTGCGTTTTGCACTTAAAGCCCCAACAGACCTGGAACGCTTCTTAGAGCTTTTCGCCTTTGATAATACTGGTATGAAGGGACTGGGCAACAAGTTGTGTTGAGGTATTGTCCTGCCTGCAAGCGTGGTGTCCTGAAAAATCCCTCACAAGCTGACAATGGATAGGAAATGTCTAAGCTGCTCGATCCCCCCGTATACGATGCGGGACAAGACCCAAAGATAGTGGCATCAATAAGGATATTTTATGCCCTTAATCAGGCATGATTGAGAAAAAGTTGATGAGATCTGAAAAATATGTACCAATTATCAGATTAATCATTCTTTCCAGGCACTACAGGTTAAGTTACTCGGACTCTTCACTTTCGGTGCCGCATCCGTGTCGACACACGACAGGGGTATGGATGTGGGATCCGTACCCGATCTGGTCAACTGCTTTTGGTTCCTTTGACCAAAATCAACGGAGAAATTCCGGACAGATCCAATGATTTTTATAATCAAAACAAAAGCTGAGATGGACTTAAAGAAAATGGAATACCTTGTATATAGAAATTTCTATGTCACCTTTTCCTTTTATCTCCTTCCGGGTTTGATCAATATTTTCCACATAATATCTCATAATTTAGGTTTTATAGTTCTATTTTTAGATATTTCAATTATTTTTAGCCGAATCCCCACACCCGTATCCATACCTGGATCCGTATCCCCGAATCTTAGAATTTAGATCATGAAGGAGAGGGGATCGGACACCCGCACCCGAGTCCGAGTAACTTAGATTACAGGAGAGGGGATTATCTTCTTTTTGATGAATAAAAGGTGATTATCTTCTTAAATACTATAGGAGTATATCTAGAACCCAGCTTGGATCGTCTATGGCAGATGTTATGGAAACGAGAAATTTTGTAGTTATTAATATACGAGTCTCTTGCCTTTAACATTTTTATTCTCTTTTGGGAAAGCTTCTTTTGCAAAATCTTTAGTATGAATTATGTTGTAAATTACAAGAAAGAAGTAGATAGTAAAATACCATTTTATCATATGAAATTTAAGTCCTACAGTAGTATGATTGTTTAGGCATGAAAATGTGTTTCCCCAAAGTTGCAGGTGTGAAAGTACTAGATTCACAATAAAGAACCAAGTGAAGTGTAAAGGTGGAAATATATAGGTCTTTTTTTTTTTTAATACTAATTAAAGAGCTAGGGTTTAGTAATTTATCATAAACTTCTTTTGTAAAACTTAATAAACAGGATACTGTCTGACAGGATTGTTCAATTCTTACATTTACCTGAAGGGGTTTAAGTGACTGACGCAAAAATGCAAGGGTTCAACTCTGTAGCTAGTTGCAGGGAGGTCTCTGTGGCAACTGGCAACTGATATGTGCTATGGCTATTCTTTGCAGGTCTCTTTATGGGCCTTAGTATATAATAATGAAATAATGTCATAGTAATATAGTATGGCACTTCATCTTTACTTGTTAGCCTTTTGTAAAAATAAGGTATCATATAATATAGAGATGCTTTTCTCCACCATAGTTGGCTGTGTTTTGATGCCACCAAATGTGGAATTATGAGCCCCACGGACTATTGAAGATTTTGATTTTAATATCCATTTATGAGCTAGGTTGTTTCCTCTGCTGCTTTTCTGAGCAGCAGTATGTCCCAAGTTGAAAATGGTAATGAATACAAGCCCCAATTCCCAAAAGTGTAAAAATTGGGGCATATTGATGGAACTCTAAAGATATTGTCTTTTTTACTTGAAGAATATAGAACTGTTATTTGTTAAGATCTAGCCTTCGTCAAATGCTCCCAATTGAAGTCATTTGGTGGTGAGAGCTCCTTTGGAAAATGGGCTTTATCACTGGCTATATTAACCGTTTTAGTTCCCTACACGTCAGGCAATATTGAATGCTTCAAAGTCCAAAATCCTCAATTCTCATGCGTTTGCATGTGTTTCCTTCAAGTCATGCCTAATAGGAATATTTAGATTCTCAAGGCTTTTATATTAGATTGGCAGATATGAATAAGCATTTGATACGTGTGTGAGTGTGCACGGATATGCATGATAATTGAGAAGTTACGTTTATCTGATACATGGAATTTCAAGCTCTTTTTGAGATAAGGAGAGGTAATACTGTCTTGATCTACAGATGCTTAGTCTAAGCTAGAGGTTAAAACTAGGAACAGAAGTCTTCTTTAATTAATTGTTCCGTATTCAGTAATAACGATCTTTTTTATCATTGAAATCTACAGTTAATTGGATTTGGCCAACGTTTAGATACTTGTTGAATAATTCAACAGTAATGAAGTGATAAGTTAAATCATGCTGGATGCTTGTTTGACCAAAACATTGTTTGACTTCTATTTTACCTATAAAAAATTATATATAGTTTTACTTTGAAAGTTAAGGAAGACAATTTTGGAGTCTAGTATATGGCAATCATAGCCTTGCTAATTATATTCCTCTGCTGAAAAGATTTCTGTGTTTAGTGAATGATGATGTTGCTTTCATCCAATGATGCATATATGAGTATGGCCTTTTAAAGTGTTCTTGGGTTTGCTCCTAGTGTTTCTCTGTATACTTTCAGAGTCGTGCTCCATTCTGCAATAAATGATGCACTGATTACTTGGAACAACCCAAGTGAAAATTGGTTTGACTAAAATTTAGTATTACTCTGAAAGGTTAAATTAGAAAAATTACTGATTTCTGTATTATTTCCTTACAAAATCTAGCTACATTGGGCTTTGAAAAGATATATATCGGTGTCTGTCTAGAAGCTAGAACACTAGCTTATTGTTATTCCGTTATGACACTCTTTCTTTTCCTCTTTTCTATTGGCTATTTAACTTGTTTAAGATTGAAAAGAGAATTTCTTACCCAAAGAAAAAAGAAGATTGTAAACTAAAAAAGAGACTGAAAAAGATTGAAAAGAAAATTGTATAATAAAAAAAGCAGAGCTTGGACGCTTGCTTTGACATTGAGGAGTCTAAAGAGAGTTAGCGTTACCATAATAAAACTTCTTACTACAATGCGTTAATATCTGATGTATGAAGTCATGTTTATTTTAAATGTGAAGTGCAAACGACATCAAAACTTATTGATCCGGAAATGTCAAGGAAATAAAGAGTTGAAATGAATCTATTCAATGCCTTACATGGAAATTGTTGAAGTAATGGATGGTCTAGGGCCCAACTTAACAAAAAGTTAGCTCAAATGGTGAGGATTGTCCACACTTGTATAAGAAGGCTACTGCATATACACTTACCAATCTAAGAGTCTTGCACGCCCTTCCCCCTCCCTCTTCATGTCTTGGGTTGGTTATTCGGACGTGGAAGCAACCCAACATTGGGAAGCCCAACATCAAGAATGGGTATGACTTCGTTACCATGTTGAGAAATGAATCGTGGGCCTAACTCAACTCAAAAGTTAGCGAAGTGTTAAGGTTTCACAAAGAAGATAGTAGTACTTGAAATCGTAGAATGATAAGATTCCTTCTATAAAGGGATGGCTTGCTTTGCTCACAAAACCGGTCATGCCAACAGTTAACCAAGTTTAGTTTTAACTCGAAAAACTTATACACTCTAATAAACTCATTTACTATGAATATTTAACACTCTGCGCTCATATAAGGACCAACCTCCCGTATTTGAAGAAAGAAACAAGAGAGGATGTAGTTGGAACACATTTTTGTTACAACACAATTTTTACAAGAATTACAAGATGATCTTCAACATCTACAAAGGTTACGTTATACAGGGGGATGAAATTCCTGCAACTTACACAAGTAAATGTATGTAACAGAAGTGGAATGACAATAAAACGGCAAGTGGTTTTCCACAATCCAAGTTGATATCACACGTAAAAGACATTTATACATAAAAACCTAATGCTAGACAAGTATTAGTGTGGAATCTCTTATATCATAGGGATTTATTAGGTAATGGGCGCTACTTAGGATAGAGTGACGAATCTTTTCATGAGTTAGAGAATAAGGCATGGCATAAAGAAGTTTTTATGGCAAGAGATAGCGGACAAGACGTGGGATAGTGGAATTTGTATGGCAAAGGAAACCAAGATATAGTGGAAAAATATGAAATAGTGGAAATTGTTGTCAAGACATGCTAAGATAAGAGGTAGAAGAGCAAGACTGACAATGACATCTACGATAAACACATCTACTGTAATTTATCTACTTAAATTTTTGTCATTTTATGATTCCAGGTATTACTTTCTGCTCTGTGGTCTATACACTTGATTGATGTGGGATTTTAACTAGATCTTTACGGATTCATTAGAAAAATTGTTGGTAAATTAGAACTCATCATGACTTTATACCCCAAAAAAAAAAAAAAGGAAAGAAGGAAGAGCTCAAACTCCTCTAGAAGGTATAGTCAACTCTCTAGGTTTAGCTATCATCATCTTACATGAGATCTTCATGGTTTCAAAAGAAAAGTTTCTAGTAAATTAAAACTCCTCTATTATGCACATCGACTCGATTGTCAAATTAGTGATAGACTGATATCTTGTAAGTTACTATTCCCCTTTTTCTAGTTAGTTTTGCGTCGACTTCTTCTCTAGTTATATAACAGTTTTTGGCTGGTCACGAGATTTAAAACGTTAATTTAACTTATTTAGCGTGTTAGTAACAAAAACAGCCTCTTGTAGAAATGCACAGTAAGACTGCGTACGATATACCTTTAGGCTTTATGGTCTGACCCCTCCTCAGACCCGTGCATAGCGGGAGTTTAGTTCACCGGGCTTCCCTTTAGTGTGTTAGTAATGGTTAAAACAACTAGAGGAAACATCACATTAAAGTTCAAAATTTTGATTCTTGAAAGTTGTATTAAAATGGAATGATATGAAACATTTTGGAACTTCCTAAAATTTGTATATGGAGGACCAGAGATTTTCTCCCCCTTTTCAAAACTGTTGTGTCCGGGCCAGCTGCGCGTACCTCGACTAGTTCCACGGGGTATTTGCTACCTTTAATCAAGACGTGTACTTGTTTACTCTGTCCCCCAAGACTTGGTGAAGGGGTAATTTCTTTTGATTAAGAACATCTTCAACCATGTTTAATTAATATTTTACATCGTAACGATTATTTTTTTATAAGCTTCTAAGCAACAAATGTCTAAGAATTTGTCTGAGATTCATCTTTTCCTCCCTCCACTTATGATGCGAGAATTGTACACCTGAGCCTGAAAGCTATCATGGACCACATATGCATTCTGATGGCCAAGTCGGGGGTGCTGTAAGACCACCACCCTAGAGCTAATAGAAGTGTAGGAATTAACTTATGTGCAATCATTGTTCAGATTCGTTGCACTTCTAGAAAATATTAAAGTTCTTGTGCCATTTACTCTCGCTCCTTGTGTTATGTTGCCACTCTGATGTTTGTGGCACTGCCACCTGTCATGTAAGCAATTACCTTTTATAACAATGGGGCATGCTATTCTTTTTCTTGTTTTTCTTTATGTTCGTAACTTTAAACTGGCCTAAAGGATGATGTGACCATTCTCTTAATAAGCATAAGTTGCCCTTTGCAGGTTGATGCTGTTGTATACCTGGTAGATGCATATGACAAAGAGCGGTTTGCGGAGTCAAAGAAAGAATTAGATGCACTGCTATCTGATGAGTCCCTAGCTACTGTCCCCTTCCTCATTTTGGGAAACAAGATAGACATACCGTATGCTGCCTCAGAGGATGAGTTGCGTTATCACCTCGGCTTGACTGGTGTCACTACTGGCAAGGGTAAGGTGAATCTTGCTGATTCTAGTGTTCGTCCCTTGGAGGTGTTTATGTGCAGTATTGTACGCAAAATGGGGTATGGTGATGGCTTTAAATGGGTTTCTCAATATATAAAGTAGAGTCATTAGCAATGTACGAGAAATTGAAACAGTTTGTGCCCTCTTTTATGCTTTCGTACAACTATTTTTTCCCGTCTGGAAAAGATGGAATCTGTTCATTTGTTCTCAAACCACTGAGGTCTGTTAGTACTTACTATTTTAATTTGTATGCGTTTAGCATCTATTTAGTGTGTTGAGAAGCTATTGATTGTTGGTGTAAAATTTTACGTAATTGGCTGGAAGATTGTCAAATCCCAGATTATTGACTTTCAACTCTTAGTACCCATATTTATCCGCTTCTTCTTTGGCTACCTGATTAATATTTTGTTTTATATGTATTGAGCTTTAATGCCTCTTATTTGTTCAGAATCAAAATATTGCTAAAACTGTTAAATTATTCGGTTGCACAATGGTTACTTGTGGGCATTTATGACAAAATATCCGACGTTTAAGGGATTGTGTGTGTGGAACTCAGTATACCTGCAGATTGTCCTTTGACAATGACGGTAAATCTCATGCGAGGACATCGGGAATTTGAAGTAATTAGTTCCATTGAGTGTCAAATCCGTTCTAGGCTAGGTTTTAAATAGGGCAATTCGCATCTTTTGGGGTGGTCTTTAAATTTTGCCCTTCATATTTGAAATGTTTAAATTTTTCTTGTATGACAAAAAAAATTCCATGGGTTAGGGTTAAATTTTCGAACTCAGTGTGATAAATTTTAAAAAAATTAGCCTTTGACAATGACGGTAATTTATATCTCATGTATGCGAGGATAACTTTGATAATTCCTTCACAAAACATCGGGAATTTGAAGTAATTAGTTCCATTGAGTGTCAAATCCGTTCTAGGCTAGGTTTTAAATACTGGCCAAATGCAGCTTGCCTTGTACCCATTTGTTTGTTTAAATCAAATTTACATTGCAAATCAGATAATATAACGCGTTTAACACATTAGAATGACCGCAGCTTTGTAGTGAAGCTGGGATTTTGATTTTGTCAATCAGGATTCTCTGGGACATTTTTTTCCCCCTCTTTTTTCTGATTTATCTTCCAATAACAAGGAAACAACTTTGAGATGAATCAGTTGGAGACGTAGTTGATAAACAGTTGAACGGTTCCTCATTTCTTGACTTGCTCTTTCTTGTTAGGTAAGACCCTTTCTCTGTCTAGTCTAACTCCCTTAGAAATTTAAATATTGCGTGTGTTAGATTGTATGCCCAAAGCTCCATGAGATCGCACAGTAAAGAGGAGCAGGTCAACTAGTTTAGCTTTAACCCAAACCATCACAAAGAAAACAACTCCAAAAGAGATCTTTTAATTTATTTCCCTTTTCTTGACATTTCTTTGGAGGCATCACTACCAAGTCCACCATTATGTCCCTCACAAAGTCACAAGATGGAGCGGTTTAACAAACTCCTTCCTTTACTACACAGTTCAAATCCTCCATTCTTAAATATATGTACTTTACTATGTATTATATTAATGCCCACTAAAACACCCCCTTTTATTCATTTCCTATCTCCAAGTAGATTTCTTGTACCATCACCAACAAACTCCAAAATGGGTAATTCCATTCCACAGGGCACAAGCAAGGTTATTTTTTCAGATGGAACAGTTCATTGTTATGACAAGTCTTTGACAGTGGCAGAGTTGATGCTTGAACATCCCCAGCATATGGTAGTTGAATTCAAGCCTATCACGGATGGGAAAAGGCCGATTCCATTGCCTGCTGATATGAAACTGGAGAAGAACAAGACTTACATAATGCTTCCAATAAGGAAAGGCAAGCCAGCAAGCTTGTCATCTGAAGACGCGCGGAAAATTTTAATGAAAACAAGTACTATGCTTAAGTCCAAGTCTCTGTTAGCTTCGTATACGGGGTTCTTGCCAGTATTCGCTCGTATATGTCCAGCAGCAGCAGCAGCAGTTTCTTCATCATCATTTGGAATTGGTCGCGATTATGTTCTTAATTCGGACAAGAATCTTTGCTTGATGAAAAGGGAAGAAGAGGAAGAAGGAGCTAAACATGATTATTTCAGTGATATTCTTGAAGGAAGGCCTGAATTCTTAAGCAGGCAATTGTCAGGAAAAGGATGGAAGCCCAGTTTAGATACCATTAAAGAGAAGAGCATGCAAGCAAAAATTCGTCATTGGTTGTTTTAAGGTGTTCGTCTTTCCCCAATCAAATAATGTCATATGTTTAAGATCAACGCGTTGGTAAAACTAGTTTTCGTTTCTTCGTGGTCTTTCCCTTCTCCCGTGGTTTTCGTTATGCTTTTTTGTTTTTTGTTTTTTCCCTCTCTCTTCTAAGTTCCTGGTAGGATTTTATCCATTCCACCTAGAATCTAGACATGGATTTTAGTCTTAATTAAGCTTTTTCTTCTTGTAACCTTGAAGAAATCCATGGTGTGGTGAAGTATTGTCAATGTGTAATTTGTAGCTTTCAATGCATGGTGTGATAAAGTATTGTAAATGTGTTGAGCTTTCAGGTAACGTTTCTCTAAAGTTGGAATTAAGGAGAAAAGGGAACTGAATCAACTAATGAAGAATTAAATAATCCTAGTATATAATAAATTATACATGGTGGTGCTACAAGTACATTTCTTAGATTTTGTCAACCAAGAGTGACGACGTATGCAACTTGGTGTTTTGATTTAAGTTTTGACTAGCTCTTCTTGGTTCCATTTTGGTGAATTTAATTAGAAGAACGAATTTCTAGTTGGACCAATTCTACCCAACTGACTAACTCTGTCTAAAAGTAGCAATTAAAAAACTTCGGGGAGTTGTAACTAAACAAAAGAATAACTGAAGTGGGTTGTTAATTGTCATTTGTTAAAAAATAAGAGAATTATTTACGATGAATTCTAAGTCCTCTATATTGTTTTCAGTTTAATTCACAAGAAACGATCGGCAAAAAAATATTCCCCAAGAAACGGAAGATTTTTTATTGGTTTGAGTTGAAAACACAATCAAATGGATATAAATGCATATTGTTTAACTTTCATACCACGAATGAGGAAAATACCAACAACATGTGATGCAAAAGGACGATTGAAATAGTTCTCCGTTTATTGTGTGTATAACCATATTAAAACAGCTCACCAATCTGGTGAAAGTTGTCTTAATAATTTGATATTCAACCCTACTAATCCCGGCTTAGTCAAATTTAAATCAGGTAGGCCTATTAGGAGCGGGGTACTCCCTATCAAGATAATTTCATTCTCAACTTAAAATCGAGACATTTGGTTAAGGATAGAAGGATCCTAACCATCTCACAAACACGTTAATGGTAGTTTGGGCAACTTGTCTAGGTCGAACAACACGTGTGTATGAATGAAATCCGGATTCTCTTCATTTTTTTTCCTCTCGTTGATCTCTGATGCTTACTCTTGTCAAAAAATTAAATAGGCAACCGGAAGAAATGAACATAAATGACACTAGTCAAAAATAAAATGAACTGGAGGAATCAGGGCTTATTGTCTAATCTTATATACATGAAGTTCTTGTTCAAGAGGGCAATTATATTACATTATTTAAATGATTACTCTTAATTTGTTCATCAAAAAATCTGATTCCTCTTTGATTTTAGTGGATGATATCATCATCTTATTGCACATGTTGATGAAATTTCTGCTGTTAAAGCATTCCTGGACAACCAGTTTAGAATCAGAGATATAGGCCTATTGAATTACTTTTGGGGTTGGCTTACTTTCCTAGAGATATTATTCTTAGCCCAAAAAAAAAATTTGTATCTGATTTGATATAGGATTTTAATTGTCAAGATGCTTCTCCTTGTTGTTTATCTAGTTTCTCGGCATCAAGAATTTCATATCCATGTTGATTTGATAAAGGATTTTCATTGTCAAGATTCCCGACACTTTGTGACTGGGTTGTGTGTTTTAGTTGGTGGTTGTCCTATTTGGTTGGAAGTCTAAAAAACAACCCATTACTTTCCTTTCCTCCGCTGAGGCAAAGTATTGTGTTCACGACAAAATTATAGCTGAAGTTACATGGGTGGGTTCATTTTTTATCCGATTATGATGTTTCTTACACTGACCTAATTTCTGTTTGTTGTGACAATTAGGCTGCAACTCCTATAGCTCGTAATTCTGTTATTCATGAGTGAACTAAACATACCCAAGTTGATTGTCACTTCATTCGTGCTAAAGTAGTTGTTGATTTAATTCATCTTCACCGTGTTCCTAGTACATTTTCAGCTGACAAATTGTCTTACAAAGTCTTTGATTGAAGGAACTCTTGATATTCTACTTCGCAAGCTGGGGGTTATTTCACCTCCCACTTGAGAGGGGATGCCGAAATTGATGAGAAGTCCAATTGTGATTCTAGACCCAAGGCTAAGTAAGTAAAAATGTTTGAGAAATTGGCGTGGCATATAAATTTGAGCCACTAATCTATATCTACATTAGTTTAAAAGCATGAATATAAATGTCGGTTGACCAAAATATCCCTCAAATATTGAACGACTTTTATACCCTTACTAAGCTCTAATCATATTTACATTTGAACCAGGAACTTTATCAAAACCCTTCCTCTAATCCTATGATAACTCACGTTTGGATAAAATAGAATCAAAACCCTTCGTCAAATTTAGGTTCACTGCTATCCTATTTCTTTTTGGAAGACACATGTTTTAGTTGATCTTTTGGTGTCCCCTTGATACTCGGTTCCTCAATTCGTGAGGGATACCATTTTTTTGTTAATTCATGTAGTAAAAATTATGCGAAGTACTTCTATAAAAAAAAGTCGTTGTTCCACGTTATCTATCATAAACTTTTTAGGGAGAGTAATTCTTAAGGAGAAGTAGTGTATAATGCCCATTCCATGAACACAAAAGTCGAATAACTGGAAAAGAGAAATATATTAGATACTTTTTGTATGTGTTAAACATTCATCTTTAAAATTTATGTTATTCTTTATAGTAAATTAAGTAATTTATTTCATGTATTGATACCCAACAATATTTATGGAAGAATTATAACTGTTGCATCTTGAGCTTTACCTCACTTTGTTAGTGCTGACTGCTGAGGAGCATCCTTTGAGAAGGTAATATTAAGTTGTTGGTTAATATATAAATTTACTTTAGATTACTACCTAATTATAATTTTGATACTCTACTAATCGTGTTTTGATTCAAAACACTTGTTAATAATTGACATGATATTAACGTGCATATGCACATTCATAGGAACTAGTTATTTTAAAAGCATGAATATAAATGTTAGTTGACCAAATATCCTCCAAATGTTGAACGACTTTTATATCCTTGACCCATTAAAGTTAACTTATACTAGAAAAGGACACAATTGTCATTACGAACAAGAATTTTATTATAATTAGGAGTTACCGGAGAAAAAGATAAAATTGTGAATAGAACATTAGAGTTAAAAAAGGAAGACAATAAATTAATATTGTGATGGCCACATAATTCTCTAAAGTTGGAATTAAGGAGAAAAGGGAACTGAATCAACTAATGAAGATTTAAATAATCCTAGTATATAATAAATTATACATGGTGGTGCTACAAGTACATTTATTAAATTTTGTCAACCAAGAGCGACGACATATGCAACTTGGTGTTTTGATTTACGCTTTGACTAGCTCTACTTGGTTCCAATTTGGTGCATTTAATTAACCCGCAAGGGTGGCTCAGTGGGTTGAGCATGGAGCTTTCATAATGGAGGTCTCAGGTTTGAAACTCCACTTGTCATTCGGGTCGAAATTCGTCGCGCGGGGGCAAACTGCCTGTGCGGGTTATCTCTCCTTTGTGGTTTGCGAGCTATTACATTGGAGCTGGGTTTATCCCGTGCACACCCGAAGGTAGCGGCTGCCAGTTCCCATGTCATCAAAAAATTTGGTGCATTTAATTAGATGAACGAATTTCTAGTTAGACCAATTCTTTCTAGTTAGACCAATTCTACCCAACTGGCTAACCAATTCTACCCAACTAGCTAACTCAGTCTAAAAAGAGCAATTAAAAAACTTCGGGGAGTTGTGACCTAAACAAAAGAATAACTATATTGTTTTCAGTTTAATTCACAAGAAAAGATCGGGAGGAAAAAAAAAAAAAAGAATCACAAGGAACGAAAGTTTTTTTATTGGTTTGAGTTGAAAACACAATCAAATAGATATAAATGCATATTGTTCGACTTTCATACCACGAATGAGGAAAATACCAACATCATGTGATGCAGAAGCACTATTGAATTAGTTCTTCGTTTATTGTGTGTAACCATATTAGAACAGCTCACCAATCTGGTGAAAGTTGTTTTAATAATTTGATATTCAACCCTACTAATCTGGCTATGTCGAATTTAAATCAGGTAGGCCTATTAGGAGCGGTGGACTCCCTATCAAGAAAATTTTCATTCTCAAAACTTAAAATCGAGACATTTGATTAAGGATAGAAGGATCCTAACCATCTCACAAACACGTTAATGGTAGTTTGGGCAATTTGTCTAGGTCAAACAACACGTGTATGAATAAAATCCGGACTCTCTTCATTTTTTTTTTCCTCTCGTTGATCTCTGATGCTTACTCTTGTCAAAATATTAAATAGGCAACCGGAAGAAATGAACATAAATGACACTAGTCAAAAATCAAAGAACTGGAGGAATCAAGACTTATTGTCTAATCTTATATACTTGTGTGAAAGTTTTTGTTTAAGAGGGCAATTTTATACATTATTTAAATGATTACCCTTAATTTGTTCATCAAAAAATCTGATTCCTCTTAATTTGTTCATCAAAAAATCTGATTCCTCTTTGATTTTAGTGGATGATATCATCTTATTGCACATGTTGATGAAATTTGTGCTCTTAAAGCATTCCTGGACAACCAGTTTAGAATCACAGATCTAGGCCTATAAAATTACTTTTGGGATTGGCTTACTTTCCTAGAGATATTCATCTTAGCCAAAAGAATTTCATGTCTGATTTGATAAAGGCTTTTAATTGTCAAGATGCTTCGCCTTGTTGTTTATCTAGTTTCTCGGCATCAAGAATTTCATATCCTTGTTGATTTGATAAAGGATTTTAATTATCAAGATTCTCGACGCTTTGTGACTGGGTTATGTGTTTTAGTTGGTGGTTGTCCTATTGGTTGGAAGTCTAAGAAACAACCCATTATTTTCCTTTCCTCCGTTGAGGCAAAGTATTGTGTTAATGACAAAATTATAGCTGAAGTTACATGGGTGTTTCATTTTTTATCTAATTATGATGTTTGTTACACTGACCTAATTTCTATTTGTTGTGACAATTAGGCTGCAACTCATATAGCTCATAATTCTGTTATTCGTGAGCGAACTAAACATACCCAAGTTGATTGTCACTTTATTCGTGCTAAATTAGTTGTTGATTTAATTCATATTCACCGTGTTCCTAGTACATTTTCAGCTGACAAATTTTCTTACAAAGTCGTTGATTGAAGGAACTCTTGATATTCTACTTCGCAAGCTGGGGGTTATTCCACCTCCTACTTGAGAGGGGATGCCAAAGTTGATGAGAAGTCCAATTGTATTTCTAGACCCAAGTCTAAGTAACTGAATATCTTTGAGAAATTGGGAAATGACATATTAAGTTGAGCCCCTAATCAACATAAAACAGCCCAAATTATTAAAATTGACTCCCGATAGTCTACATACGCATTCATATTAAGAAAGTTGATATTTTATAACCAAATACTTTTTTCGGTAAAATAACTCTAGTTTTTTATTCCTCTCTCTCTGAAGTTTGTCTCTATTTACTCTCCTCAAATCTCTCTATTATTATATCAACATATTTAGGTTGAAATTGATACGCTTTTGGGAGATACTTCAGAGCTCTAGTTGCTGTAGTGGGTGTATTTTAATTCATTTTTTCAGTTTCTTCATCAATTTCGTTGTTGGGTTGAAATATTTAGAGCCCGTTTGGATTAGCTGAAAAAAAGTTGCTTTTAAGCATAAGTGCTTAAAGTACTTTTTAAATGCTGAAAATTATTTTATAAATAAGCAGTTACATGTTTGGATAAAAGTGCTTAAAGGGTTTTTAGAAGTAAGGGTAGTATTGAAATTAACAGAAAATATAAGGGATAAAAGGGTAAAAGTTGTTGTCAAACCAAAAAAAAAAAAAAAGTTGAAGAACTTCTTTAACATTTGGCTTATTTTAAGCACTTTTTAACGTAATTTAAGTTGTTTTCTATTTTACCAAACACCCAAATAAGTTAAAAATGGCTGATAAGCTGGTTTGATCAACTTATAAGCCAATCCAAACGGGCTCTTAATCATTTCCGGGTTCTCCATCGATATTTTGAAGATAAGGACCTAAAACACCATTAAAAATCATTAACACTTGGTTCAATTTTTTTCTGCATGTTTGTGACTTGTCTTGATTGGGTGATATTGGGTTTTGCTGGAAAAATCTTAAGGAGCTTGAATATAATGCTTGGAAGTGCTTGGAGACGATTTGAGGAGGATTTGAGCTGAACTTCTGATTGAAAACTCGAGGTTAAAGATGATTCATCTATGTATTTCTCACTATATCACGTGTGTATCGGTATATATCATATTATATAGTCGTCTATCTCCTATATATCAAGTATACCTGTGTGTGCCCTTGAAAATATGTATGTGATTTACATTGATATACGGACATAGAATGTGATATACACATCTCGCAGTAAATCTGTGTGTGACACGCATTGATATACACAATATACGAACGTGATATACATATATCACAGAGACGTTTTGTAGGTTTGATTTTTCACGTGAAACAAGTCTCAATCATCTCAAATCTTCCTCTTTTGTATGTAGCCTTGTCCAAATATTTCTAGTCAACACCTCACACCCGTTCAATTTAACATCGAAGAAGGAGAAGGAAAAAGTGGAGGAGGATGAGGAGGAGAAGAATAAGGAGGGCGAAAAGGATTTTTTTTTTTTTTTTCTCTTGAGTTTTGCTTCTGGGCTTCTCTAATTTGAGATAATAATGACTAAGGTAATTTTTGAAGGGGAATATATATTTCAAGCGTGAAATTAGAAGAATCTTTAGAATTATATGTCTATATACTATCGAGTTTTTTGGGCTTCAGTTGTTGAATATATTTTCTTTCAAAAATATCATAACACTTTCATGGGACGCCTTATGTAATCGCCCTCATTTAATCTATGCTCACTTTTAAAAATATTTAACTAGTACCCAATATAAAAACAATTCAGTATTCTCAACATCCCTTTTACTCCTCAAACTTGGGATTTGCTGCATAAATGGATCCTTCACAAGACCAAAGGCGAAATTCGAATAGCTTTGGTGGTTAAAATGATGTATACAGAATTCATCCATGAAATCTGGATTTAAAGAAATAATAGAATTTTTGATAAGGTAGAGACTAGAGAGAATAGAAAGTGTTATAGCAAAAAGAATAGCATGTAAATGTTGTGTTAGAACATCTCCAGCCTGCAAGTTGCTAGATACGTTCAGGTTCTGATTTGAGTTTATGTAGGGAATTTAGCTTCTGTTTTGAGATGATTAGCTAGATGAGTATGATCTAGCTCGCATTTTAAATATTTTCCTTTGGTAATTAATGAAATGTCGATAAGTACCACAAAAAAAATAAAAAAAAATATCAGTATTGGCTTGTTCCATTTCTTTTACTGCTTCCGCTTCTCTTCTTCTCCTTGTTCTTTTCTTGTGGTAATGGAGATCTTTCAATCGTAGGTTTAATGCATTCAAGGAACCCAACACTTGAATTGAACAATCTTATTTCCCGAAATTATTACACAGTAGATAATCGAGATTTGAAGTTAGGATTTCTTCAAGCGAACTTTAGATGTCTGAAGTTTGTACAGACACGGTGAGAACTTCATATGAAGTTTGCAAACGTCAATCAGAGTTATCTAAAGTTTGCACTACAACCAAAAAACTTCATACGCTAAATTTAGGAACTTCAGTCTTGTATGTACGAAATGTGTTCCGAAAGGGGAAAATATGCAAAATACGCAAGAATATTTGTGTAGCTATTTTGAAAATATTGATCTTTTAGACATGCCGTGACT
This sequence comes from Lycium ferocissimum, assembly GCF_029784015.1. Taxonomy (NCBI): domain Eukaryota; kingdom Viridiplantae; phylum Streptophyta; class Magnoliopsida; order Solanales; family Solanaceae; genus Lycium; species Lycium ferocissimum. Next base: position 10,984,545 of record NC_081348.1, read on the forward strand.
AGCGGTAGAGCCAAAATTTGAAGTTATGGGTTGGAATTCTAGTCTCTTAAAGTTACTAAGTTACATTTTCAATTAGTCTTTTTATATAGATACAAAGATGGGACCAACGCTACTGAGTTTGGCCAAACCCGTAACCAAAGGGCTAGCTCCGCCCCCGGACGTAATATTTGTGTGACTACCATCAAAGGATGTAGTTGGATGAACGAGATTCCTCCATCTTAGGCAGAGGATCGGGTTTAAGCCGAGGGATAACGAGCACTTCCCCCTTTAAGACAATCTGAATTAGTCAAGTTAGTGATATTTAGACATCAAATAGTTAAATCAAAAAATATTTATGTGACGAGAAAAGCTTGTTACTAAAAGAAAGTAAAAATATAAATTAAATTAAAAGTTAAAAAATGAAACAAACTAAAAGGAAAATAGATACACGTAAATTAGGAGGGAGGGAGTGGTAATTCATTTGAATAATAACCGCAACAAGAACCAATGAGACGTAAAACTCAAACCACATTTTAAAATTCTGGCTTTCCACAACTAAAAGCAGCATGATTACTAGGGTGAAGGGCTATTACTCTCCAATCACCAATTTCAACACTCACCAATCACCGATCTGCAATTTTTTTTCCAGCACTCACCAATCACCAACCTCAAGTGGATAACATATTGATTGCACTCAACTGTAAGGATGTAGTACCTCCGTTCACTTTTACTTATTCAGTTTGGACTTTATATATCCTTTAAAAAATAATAATTGATGTGGATATTTTACCACGATACCCATATTAATTGACGTTTAGTCTTAGGTCTTGAAAAATAATTTAGGAAATAAGTAATTAATGCTTAGAGTAAAACATGAAAAAGATACATTTGCACTTGATATGCTAAAAGTGACAAGTAAAAGCGAAAATGCATTTTTAATATAGTGGGCAAGTAAAAGTGAACGGAGGGAGTAATAAAATAGCATCTGGTTCGTTTTTGCTACTCCATTTGTTCTCTTTTGCTTTTGCAATTTATACATAATCTAAAAATATGAAAATATTTATTTTATTAAATTATCCTTTAGATTAGGAAATTGTTACTTAATAATAAAACTGAAAAAAAAACAATTGATTATCATTTGATTTGCTAAATTAAACTAGTAGAATTTCTTTTTTGTATATACTGGATAAATCAGAAAAAAAACGGAGGGCCATATGGGAATGAAGATAGTCCTTATTAAAGTATGTTTTTCCAGTCAGAAATCTCAAGTGGATAATAGATTAATCCTGATTGGCAAGCTATCGCCTGTTGGTGTAACAACCTTGCTTTAATCCTCTGATCTCCATGATTGCAGTAACAATTGCTCTGTTAAACAATTATTGAAGCTGGACCCTCAAATAATTATATTGGTTAGTTACAGAAAGTAGGCTAAAAGGAATATCGTCTTTGTATTAGGAAAATGAAGAAACTGGTGCATACATGACTACCAAATGCAGATTCAAGATTAAAAATCAATTGATGTAAAGTATTAACGCACTTGTTGCTCTTTGATCGTTAATTAATTATTTTAAAAGATAAAATCTCGATACTCACTCTAATGATAGTGACGTACCCATATTTATCCAATTGATATTCTTTCGCTGACTATATATATATATATATATATATATATAAGAGGGAATGTGAGGACTTTTGTAGTCTTCATATTTTATTTATTTAAAAGTAATTTTTGTAGTCGTTAATAATTTTCAAATTTTTTTAAAACTTTTTAATTAATTACTTTTAGGTCCTAATTTTATTTATTTATGTCAATTTTTTTGTTTTTGTTTTAAATCCTACTTTTCTTATCGAACCTCCTACCTCATTTTCCGTTATTTGATTTTACGGACTCCCCTAATCCCTATTAGAGAGGAGCGTTTAAATTATGTATTTGTCTTAAAAGTTCATTAACTATGTATAGATTATTTATTTAGAACTAAATAACCGGAAAATTAGGATACATAAGTTATATGTCAAATTGATATTCCAAATTTGATTTGAATTAAATAAATCTCATATATATATATATATATATGGTGGTTGTTGTTGTTGTTGTACACTTGTCTTATTTCATATTATATTTATCTTTAGTTAAAATATACCGCTTATATGCGCACACTTTATATATATATATATATATATATATATATATATATATATATATATATATATAATACTTCTTCATATTTTGTGAAAATTTTGATTCCTCCACTATTGATGAGATAATATCTTCACGTCTCAAGGCGACTATAAAGTCACTCAAATCTCATTATACTAATGTCTTGATGGGTGGGACTTTTACTCTACGCACACTTTATGGTTTAGTCTTTTTACCTATATATATGCTCAAAAATGTCCTACACACACTTTATGCTTTGGGTTATCCATCTTGTACAGTATTTCTTTTTAATTTCTTCTGGAGAAATTTAACTATGACCTATATGTTATTGTTGAATATTCTTGTTGAATATTTAAGAATTTGGTGACTTATGACACCGTTATATATTTACGTGTTAGCATATCCTAGGAATTGATTTTCTTTTTTGTTTTGTTTGCTTCTAAATGTTAGTAGTACTACCTAATTTCAACTTTTTTTTCCTCGGTGATATTTTCATATTTGATCTATTTTTAGATTATACTTTTGTTTTAACAGATATTACAAAAAGAGATGCAAGATTCAAAGTTAGCATAAATTATACTCCCTCCATTTTAATTTGTTTGTCTGGTTTTGACTTGACACGGAGTTTAAGGAAGTAAATAAGACTTTTAATTTTTGTGGTCTTAACTTAACGATATGTATAATGTACCAAAATGTCCTTGAATTTTGTGATCTTAAACTTGCTATTTGAAAACTTGAAATTAAAGTTGTCAAAAAAGGAAAGAGACATTTCTTTTAAAATTGATTAAAAAAAAAGAAAAATAAATTGAAACAGAGGGAGTAGCATCTTTTCACTACTACTTTATTTAGGGGTGTTCATGGTTTGGTTAAAAACTGATCCAAGCGGAAATCGAACCAAACCGATTAAACAGATTGATACTTTTTTTTTTTGTTTGGTTTTAAATTTTTAAAAACCTATAATATTTGATTTTGTTTTTGTTTTAAAATAAAACCAAAGAAAAAACTGAACCGAATTGACAAATTATATACTTACATAATTTTTATAATTATATACATACAACAACGATAAAATTCCCAGTGTAATCCCATAAGTGGGGTCTGGGGAGGGTATTAAGGTAAGATGTACGCATACCTTACTCCTACCTTTGTGGGGTATAGAGGTTGTTTCCGATAGACCCTCGGCTCAAAGGAAGAAATCTAAGCGGTAATGAAAGGAATTTAACGACAGCAAAAGGTAGACATACAAAGCAAATAAAGCAACAATAGTAGTAAGAAATGGAGAATACGTATGATACTATGTGATCAAATTCTAAAGATATACTAGTAAATATTGAGAAGATGAGTAGAAAAAGAAAAAAGAAAAAAAACATACTACTAAGATTATGACACTACTCGGCTACCTACTAGTCCGGTATAAAGAAATACTAATAAGATTACGACACAACTCGGCTACCTACTACTCTTTCACCATAATCCTCGACCTCCATACCTTCCTATCTAGGGTCATGTCCTCAGCAGTGTTTTCAGAGGCGTTTTCGAGCGAGTCCCGGGGCGGGGAGTACCAGAAATGTCCTGGGGCGTAAATGAAAGACGTAGATCCATGGGGCGTATGCCCTCGAATTTGTGGCGTAAGTCCCAAGCGCAAAAACGTAAGCCCCGGGAGTTAAATTTGATTTTTATTATTTTAAAAGTATTTTTGCTATAAATTATGATTTTTATTATTGGTATAATGATATTTATACTTTATGTTATCATATTTTCATGTTGTAGTGATTTTTCCTAAAATATATAAATAAATAAAGCAACTCTCATAGAAAATAACAGTGCCATAAATATATTTTTTTAGATGATTATGCCTGAATTGATATGATAGAGATTTCATAGCACTATTTTCTTGAAGCAACTTTATCCATTTTTTGTCATTGCTCTTACACTTTTTGTCCTTCTCCTTCTCTGAATATACAAATAAAAGTCAGTGTAAATATTAGTTGAGGTCGGGAAGGACTAATAGATCTGGAGATTGATTATGAAGTAAATGAAGATTTCAATTTAAAGATTATCTACGCTATTATAATTTTTTGTATTGTTACCTTTCTCAAATAATATTTTTTTTACATTATTGATGATTTATTTGAATTTATTTGTAGAATTTTACTGAAAACTTTACTTTTGCTTATTTTTTAGTAATAAATTATAAAATTGAAGATACATGAAACATACGCCCGCATCCATGGGACTTACGCCCCGTGTCTCGAGGCTTACGCCTCGCCCCGTACTGCGTAGAACACCTCGCGCCCCCACCTCTTAAAACACTGGTCCTCAGTAAGTTGAAATTCACGGTTCATCTAATATATATCATAATATATTAAATTAGATCGAAATTACCATGAAATTCACGAATTTTAATCACATTTTTTTCTTCCATAAGGATTAGCCAATCTTTCTTGTGTCATAGAAAGATAAAATTTCAAGAATCTTTAGCTTTTGAGTATTCTAGCATACATAAAATATATCATAAGACTCTGGCACACTGCATAGTTAAATGTATTGACTACTCTGAAAATATTTCGACAAAATGATGTTATATTTACCTAATAAAAGTTTTGTCACCTTATTTGTTTGTTTAATGTGAAGAAATAATAGTAGAAAAAGAAGCAAAGAGTATATATTTATGTATGGTTAAAAGCCGGACAACCGAATCTAACCGAACAAAAATCGAGGACAACCAAACCGATAAATGTATATTATATTTGGTTTGGTTTGATTTTAAAATTTAGAAAATCATCTAAATTAATTTACTTTTAATTTTAACCAAAAATCGACCCAACCAAACCGTATACACCCCTATATATATATATATATATATATATATATATATATATATATATATATATATATATATGTATATATATATATGGGAAAACTGCATATATATACATGTTAAGGAGAAATATTTACGAAACGTGATGATAGTTTTTCTTATTTACAAAACATAGCGATATATTACGAAACATGACAGATTTTCATATATTTTTCGTTTTTTTTCTTTCCAGAAAATATATATATAATTTTTAAATTTAAAAAAAAAAAACTTTAAAAACAAAATTTAATTTAAAAAAAAAAATTATATATTTTTTTTAAAATTTCATTTTTTTATTTTTTTTCTCAAAGGCTTAAAAAATTACTTCAAATTTTGTGTATGAAAATGTATGAAATGTGTATGTATGAGCGAAATTTTTAATATAATTTTCATACATAAAATTGTGAGCGAAAACTTTAAGCCTTGAATATTGTATGAAAGTTGTTACAATGTTGTTGTAGTTGTATTAATTTTCTATAAACATTATATACAAAAAATATGAATGAAATTCTAAGTCTTGAGCGAGATATACACATTTCATAACATTCTCATGCATAAAATTTTAAGTGTAATGTTTAAGCCTTGATCGAGATATGCACACTTCATAAATAAAATTTGAGCGAACTTTTAAGCTCGAAAGAAGATATACACATTTCATACACAAAAATTTGAGCGTACGATTATTTTAAGTCTTGAATGTTGTATACAATATTGTTGTAGTTGTATTAATTTTAATAAATCTAACATGAACTTTGTACACAAAAATGTGAGCGAAATTTTAAGGCTTGAGCATGATATAAATTTCATACACACAATTTTGAGCGAATTTTTAAAGCCTTGAATGAGATATACACATTTCATACATTAAATTTTGAGCGAACTTTTTAAGCCTTGAGCTAGATATACACATTTCATACAACTTTCATACATAGAATTTTGAGCGAAAAAAATATAATATTTTTTTTTTTTTTTTTTTTTTTTGAAAAAGCTTGTTTTGTATAGGGTTTGTAATATTATGTTTTGTAAATATAAAACTATTGTCACGTTTCGTAAATATTTCTCCTTAAGATGTATATATACGTAGTTGTCCCTATATATATGGGTTTTGCTAACCTAAAATATGAAGGTTGTATCCAATTTATAGTTTCCTTAAATACCCTTAATATTTTAATCGGATCTTTTAAATGAAGGGTTTTTTCTGTATTTTCCAAAAGCTAAACCAACAACCAGCTCATCACTTTCCAGCCTCTCTTTTTCCTTTTCTCCATCAACGAAATTCAACCCATCATTTTTCCTTCTCTGTTTTCCTATTTGTTCGTATCTTATTATTCTATTCTAATTATTTTTACTGGTACAGAAAAATTGGGTTGGTGAAACCCAAACCAAAGTTTGGTGGGGTTACGTACACGCATAAACCATTTCCTTTCCCGATAGTAACAATGAAAAACACAGTATCAAATTATGGGTTACTTTCAATATTGACTGCAGAAATAGAATCATTTGGAGTATTGATGTATAATTTCCAATTTTCAGTCAAACTTGAAGACATTTAAAGCTCAGAGAAAGATCCAATCCTAGTTGAGCAGTTGATATGTCGATTTAGCACGACCTCACTTGATTTTTGAAGGATTACCGACTGCAACTAACACATTTCTTATCATTTTTATTGTTTTATAGAACTTGGTGATTTGAGAGATATAATGAATTTGGAATGAAATTAAATGATTTAGATATCAGCAAAGGGAAGAAAAGTTGGGCATCTACAGTCCGTTTGGATGGGCTTATGGCTTTTGATTTATAAGCTAAAAGTCATAAGTTAGAAATTTTAACTTATAATTTTTGATTCATTTTTGTTATTTTAGCTTAAAACTAAGTGCTTTAATTTTTATTTTATTTTACCCAAACACTCTAAAATTATTTAAAAGTTATTTTGGCTTAAAAATAGTTAAAATAAGCTAATCCAAACAGGCTCCTAATCCAGAGAGAGAAACGCCATGTGAAAAGAGTGGGGAAAGGAACTTGGATGACTGAAAAGACACAAAATACCCTTACTTCCTGTGTTGCTAATTTGATGGGAGGGACATTTAAGGAAACTACAAAATAGGTACAGTGCTATCTTACACGCATGTTGAGGCAAATATAATGGATGCAAGCTATTTGCATCAGTCAGCAATCACGGTCACGGATGACATCAAACCACGGAAAATAAAAGATTAACATTTCTCTTTCTAATTTGTTCAAAGGCAGAGTATTCAAAAAAAGAGTCCGGAACTTTTTTAATCAAAAAAAAAAAAAAAAATTGAAATCAAACTAGCCCTTTAAAAAAAAAAAATTAAAGTAGGCTTCACACACAAAATCTATGCATGAAACGGCCAAAGTGTACATTTACACTTTAATCCTTTCACGCACAGATTCTGTGCGTGAAACCACTATCCCCCCAACCCCAACCTTTATTCTTTGAAAATTAAACTCAAAATTAAGCTTTTTTTCGTACTTTGACTGAGGATTAGTCGCATTTCAAAATACCGGAATATAAATATTTTATATCGAACTTAATATTTTTTTTAGTGTACAATAATATCGGCTCATTACATCAAGTATACGTATACATTTGGATCGTCGTTTTAGGGGTTGTAAAGTGCTCCGAAGTAAGTTTAAAAACTTGTTATATTTAGGTTTATATTAGGTTGTTTTTTTCTTTTATGTCTTTTTTATTTTGTTATTGTATTGTGTAATCCACACCTTTTGAATGTGCAAAAATAAATATAATATTTAAAAATAATTCATCTAATACGAGAGGCTCATAATAATTGAAAAATATTTCATTCCATTAGCAACGAAATACATCATTAAATTACAATAGACTTAAAAAAAAAAAAAAAGTTCTAGACACTCTTCTACTTCCAGATGTGTTGCCACCACAGGAGTTTTTTCCACATGAACGCTTATTATGCCCAAATTGCTTAGATGTCGAGCACTTGCGAGAGTAAGTCTTTTCGCTAACATTCATTTGATTGTGATAACGGGTTAGCTTGTTTTTTCCCAATTTACGGATATGATTCTTGTTCGCAACTATAGAAAACGACGCGGCCGGCAATAAGCTTGATTACAAGGGATGGAAGTGGCCGGAATATGCTCTAAGTTTGACGACCTTATATTCCTCCGTCACATAATCGCGCATTTCGGCTATTCTCTCAAAGCACTCGATCGTACGAGAACATGGTACGTGGTACATTTGCCACTTACCATAAGTGCATGATTTTGTACGCTCAGTAACGATATGTTTGTTTCCTCCTTTACCGTCATAATAATCCGTTCTAACTTGATACACTCGTTCAACGACGTCATACTCGGTCATTTGGTGACCCTCGGCCTTTCTCCTATGGTGCTCCATCTTTTTATAGGGCTTTGGCATCCTTGTTCTGTCCTCGGCTAATATGACTCTGGCCTGCCTTGTCCTATCCGCAAATCGCTCCACGACCTACTTGAAAGTTAGTCTTACCATTGTGGTGACAGGTAGTCCTCGAGCAGATTTGAGGAGTCCATTGAAAGACTCCGAGTTGTTCGTTGTGAGCATGACCCATCTCCTTCCTCTATCAAAGATAAAGCGTCCATTTTTCAACTTAATTTCATCAACCAAACATATGCCTCTTCACTTACTTCCTTTAGCACCAATTTTTGCCGCCCATTTTCTTTGTTGATCGCACCGTTTCCCACATCAATTTGTTTACAGTACCATTTTTTCAAATTTGTTTGCAAATTAGCCTTTAAGTGCCTTAAACAATATCAATGGTAAGCATGTGAAGGCTGCCACCCTTTCAGAGTACGCATATTGTGCAATATGCCTTTATGACGATCCCATAGGACACATAAGATATATAATGTACTAGGTCAGATAAGTTACCTTGGAGTTTTCTCAATGTCTTTAAGTAACACATGAGCAATCATTTTTATATCTAAATTAAAATGATCCGCTCGATTTTGTCCCATATCACAATTGTGCTTTGGATGGAATTTTGTGATTTCCCACAGACCATCAGGCTTAACAATTCCACGAAGCAACCACTGACAGCCTTGAGTGTGTCGCTTACAAACCAGCTTCCATACCGATTTGGTTGAGTCATCAACCTTAAACTCCCTCATATCCTTTATACAATACATTTTGACAGCCCGTTGCAACGCTTTTTTTTTTATGCGAACATCATTCCCTTTGCAAGGACGCATTCATCAGTCATGAGATTTTTTGGTTCAATCCACGTTTTTTGGCAACTTATATCATCATCTCTTGTGAAGACAAATGCATCCTCACGACCTTGTAGACTGTCAAGATATGGAATATAGTCAGAATGCCACTGCATTGGGCTGTCAGGAATTGGGTTTTTCGCCATCGGAGGTGGTACGTGATGGTGAGTTGGTTCTAGGGACTAAAATGCGTATCTTCTTCATCCCTTTCACTATCTTCATCATCGGTTACCTCTGCATTATTAGTCGGTTCATTGCCATCTCTCGATTTATCCGCATAACTTAAACAATCGCCATCTAAGAAAGGCCTCCTCCTACACGATAAAAAGCATATGTTAAATTCCAAATTCAAATATATATATATATATATATATATATATATATATATATATATATATATATATATATATTATATCCCGTATTTTGTACATTGAGATAATCCCATTTAACTATGATAAGTTAGGGACAAAACCATTCCGGGATGCAAAGTCGGGACTTTTGACCTTCGATTTTATTTTGAGACATAAGTTGTTCATGAATTTGTTTGCATGGAACATTTAGGAAAATTGGGACCAAAAGTGATATAATTGGAAGTTGCAAATCATGCAATTTTGATCCTTTGGCCGTGTGAATGGGAGGTGGCTCCCACACATGTTGGGCCAATTTTAATTGGTCCAACACACGTGTGGGCCATGGACACATGTATAAGTCTTACTAGTATGCAAAAGATGACTACTAATTCATTCTTCATCATCCAACACTTAGAAAAAATATCAAGAAGTTGAAGAACAACCAACAACCCGTTTTACTAAACCCATGAAAAACCAAGTCCAATTTTAGCCATCCCAAAAATATTTCTTTGTGCAAATCCACTAATCGAGGTCCCTAAGTAACGTGGAAGTGTTGTTGGAGAGCGATCAAACCGCTAGTTCTCATCCTAACTAACCCTAGGTAGTTGTGAAGTTGAAGGAAGAAAGGTAAGATTTAATCATGTTTTATGTGTTATGAATGGTGTATGATGTTGTAGTATGCTAAAATGGATGGAAATCATGAAATACGGTGTGTCGAGTTGAGTCAAAAGGGTGTGTATGATCGTGTAGGTGTGTGTGTTGTGTTGAGATGATGAATTGATTTTATGTAGCATGTTTAGTTGTGTAGTGAAGAAATGAATGAGAATCATCATATATGTGTGTGTAGGGTTGGCCGAATATAGGGTCATGTTGGTGAATGAGAATGAATTAATTCTATTTGGAATGTTAATGTTGTCGTTATGAATTCTATGTTAGAAGTAGAGTTTAATGACTCAAGATTGATGTTGTAATTGTATGGCTGATTTGGAGAATTATGTGTAATTAATGTAATTTGTATATTTATGAGAATGACATTGTTAGAGTGTAGATTGTCGGTCTGCAAATCATGATTTGGAAGTAGGAATGGGTTATGGTTGTGTTCTCGGGGGTCAAGTTGGTAAATTGGAGCCATTGTTGGAATGTTGGAAATATTGTATGAATTGTTTGAAATGTCCTTGAATATTGTTGGTATGGGTTCGGTTAGTATTTGAATGTATAAGCGTTGATGTTGGCTTGAAGGTAGTCGTTGTATTGAATGTAATGAATGTTGTTGGATTATGTAGAAAGCGTATTTAATGCTAGAATTCGTTTTGAATTGATTATTGATGTTGCTAGGTTGGTTGTTGATGTTGTTGTTGTTGATTCGGCCGAGTTAAATTCTGGTTGGCCTATTTACGTGGTTGTCGCCTAAATTTCAGAGAATTAAGTATTAGTTTGGAATTAAATGCCTAAACGTCCATAGCTAATGTTTGGCATATTATGACATATTTGTGAGACCTTGGAGAGCCCGAGGCGTAGGTTGGCATTAGCTTGAGTTTGGAGTAGCTTTGAGAGCGTTTGAGGTATGTAAAGCTCAATCATTTCTTCTTTTGGCATGCCTTAGTTACAAATAGGCTATGACACGAGCCTCGAGGAAATTCGATTCTCGCAATCCGAGCATGTTTATGACTCTTATTCGTTTCTTGGAATTCGTATGTTTGATATGATGAAATATTGGCCTTTATGTCTTTGGAATATTCGATTTTCAAATGTTGCATAAAAAGTTTCGTTTTTAAAGAACTCCGTAACTACGAACGCCCGTATCTTTCACAGAAAGGCTCGGATTGCCCCGATATGTTTGTAGGAGGTTGTATGGCGTATGATGAGTATGTTTTTCCTAGGCGGGCCCGGCTCGGGTCAACACCCGTCCGTGGGTCCCGCGACTCTTTTTTTTGTAATCCTGATGACTTTTGAAATAATTTGATTTGGCTACTATTCCGATTCCCAAGTATGGTCATTTTATTTATCTTTTGAGTCTATGATAATGATTTTATACATATGGTTACTCACGACTCTGCTCGTGCATTCTGTTGTATCTTTCGCCGAGTCCCGGGCCGGTTCTGTTATCGTGCACACTATGATATACTCCGGTGTTATGCTATGTTTATGGTTCACCGAGCACCTCGCTAGAGGGCCGGGTTCCGCTTATATTGGGTGTTATGCTGTGTATGGCGATATGCTGTATTATGATGTGTGACGGGGATACGGAGATTTGAAACCTTCGGTGTTATGTCAGACATGGCGCCATCGACGGCGGGCGACCATATTTTCCGAGCCCTATGCATGATTTGTATTTTGAAAGTAAACACTTTGATATTTTGGAAATGCATTTACTTTCTCGTACCTCTATTTCGATTATGACTCCGCATTTGTATACTATATTTTCTCGCTTTGCATACTCGATATATTTCGTATCGACCCCCTTTCTTTCGGGGGCCGCGTTTCATGCCCGCAGTGTACGTACGATGCTTGGTGATCCGCCGCCCAGTGACACCCTCTTTCTCGTTTGGAGTGCTCCCTTATTCCGAGCCCACATTTTGGTATATATTCGTTCGTTGCATATGTATATGTTTGTTCAGGGGTACGGCGGGGCCCTGTCCCATCATATGATATCTGTTTAGAGGTCTGTAGACGTGTATGTGGATTAGGCCTATTCTGTACAGGTGTGTTTGTATGATTTATGTTCTGGGCGATCCCATTCGCCGTAGCAGCCTTGTCGGCTTGCATTTGTATATGTTTTGGGGCCGTTGCGCCATTTGATAGCCTTGTCGCTCGATATACATATGGTTGTGTTTGAGATGTGTTTGCGACAGCTTGATATAATCGAGGCGTTGTTTGATATTTATGTCCGTATAAGCTATCTGTATGTGATTCGGATTAATGATTGTGTTTGGGTGCCCAGCTCGGGCACTAGTCACGGCCTACGGGGTTGGGTCGTGACATATATATATATAACATCAAGGTGATGAACCTACACATTTTGGGAATGAGCATGGTGTGGAGAATGATCAACTCCACCAAACTGAGAGGATAGCCCAAAGATCCACAGCTTGGTACCATCGAAGAGTTTTGATAATAATCAGCCGCACCGAACGAGAATTATTATAATAATCAACTCCCGACCGATTATAAAGACCCCCCCCCCCCCCCCGCGAGGGTACTTGGGGGTTTGCAACTATATAAGTAGCCTTTTTTTGGTTTTAGACTACAACGTATTCAATGTCGAGTAGTAGAAACTCAGCTTGGTCTTTACTCCTTCCAAAAGAACCAAACAGCAGTGATGATGAGAGTTTAAATCATAGCAAGTTTTCGAGTGATACCGTTGATTTCAAACTAGACGAGTTAAATCCCCACCCTTTATAGAGCGTAATGATGATTTTTGCAAAGAAATATTCGGATCCGCTAGAATATTATGGTTTACGCCGAGAATGGTCACATCGGATTGCCAAATCAGAACGTCTTGTTCGTGACTTGGAAAATCTCAACACTCCAATCCCAACAAGGTACTCAATAACCATGCCTCGAGTAGGTCCAGAAACTTGCGAGCTTGCCGTACAAAGGATTAGAAAAGAAAACAACAGAATGTTAGCAAGACATTGTAGATTTTACATGCTAAAGTTGGTCGAAGAACAAACATCATCAACCAGTAGAGAACTAACATCTCTTGAAAAAAGATGTGTGTTAAGAGACCACCAATATCGTTCTGAGGATGATATTGAAGACTTCTATTCTGATGATGATTAGGGTCTATTTAGGCTCACTGTCTTAGATTATGGGTCATTTAAGTTTCGGACTAAGGCTGTTAATTTGTATTTTTATTTTACGATAAAGTCATTAATTTGAATTAGTTTGGCATGTTTTTAATTTGCTTTTATTGTTAAAGTCTATTATTAATTGACAATTTAACAAAGAAATACAAATAAATTAGTACATAAAAGGTGCGGATTACATTATAGGGGAAAATGTACAACTAGTAAAAAACATAATCTTTAGAAATATTAAACTTAATAAACAAAATACATATAAATAATGAACAACAACAAGATAGCACAAATAATCTTCCACAATTTAAGTTTTTCTTTCAAAGCTATTTTCTCGTGTTAAGTGTCTCTAAGTTTAGACTTCAGCAAAATTCATTTTTTTTTTTGGGAACCGGTGAGCAAGACCTCCAAAAGTTCAATTTTTTCTTCAGCTTCCACAAGCTTAAATTGCGAGTCCAAACTTAGCGATATCTCTAGCGATACGTGAAGTCGCGGTATCTCTATGAAAAAGTGAATTTTTAAACTTCGCCGCCACCGTTTAATCCACGTGAATGCTATCTTCCCACCGAAAGTGTTTGCAACCGCCCATATCCTATAAACATTACAAGAAAATCAGTTTCTTAAAGTAAAATATGTGGATAGCGTGAAAAAAAACACTAAAAAATGTAAAAACACTTACTTCAGGCACTTTACAACGCCAAAAATGGCGGCCAGGATTATCTCGGGTCTTTGATGTTTTTAGTTTGCAGTAATAACCGCATTCACAAATATCGGGTTGTATAGCAAACTTTGAAGTTTCAAAACTTTGAGACATGTTTTAGGGAGTGAAAAAGTGTGTTGAAAGGGTGAAAATGGAGGAAATGAAAGAGAAGAGTATGCTGAAAATGCGAGGTTGCGTGATTTTTTGGTAGGGTTTCACGCACGTAACCGTGCGTGAAGCCTATGCTTTGGTCCTTTCACGCACAGATTCTGTGCGTGAAGCCTATTTTGGTTTTTTTTTTTTTGGGTTAGAAAAGTTCCAGACACTCAAGAAAAGAAAAGAAAAACAATTGCAGCTTGATTCTGATACGCAGAAGTATAACCATTTTATACTCAGTCTAATAATTCCAAAGCTTCTTGAGATCCCATATATGCGGTGTCATTTAAAGAAATGGTATACGAATAACAAATGTAATCCTGATTATATCTCTTGAAAAGAACAAGAAGTAAAAATATTGCATCTGGTTCATTTTATTTGTCAAACACTCCTTAAGAAAATATTAATATATATAATTTGATAAAATTATACTTATTTATTCTTTAATCCCGTTTTAATACTACTCTTTCTTTTCACCATTTTGATCACTCTCCATATTTATTACAATATGAATAAAGGTGACAAAAATAAGTAATTTTAATCTTTATTTTTTAAAATAACAAATCTTTTGGACCAATTATTTTTAGTAGTCATGACAAATAAAATGAATATCGGAGAGAGCAGTATGAATCTTTTTTCTAATACTCCCCGTTACCTTGTATTTGTCCAGTACTGAATTTACATTCTTTGTCAGAAATTATTTATTAACTTATATTTTATTAAGTTGCTGATATTAACTATGCTTTACAAATTTAAATTGGAATATTAGTACCGCAATAAGTTACTTAATTATAAGAATAAGAAAACAAAAAAAAAAATCTCTATTGATTTTCTAAAATAGACAAGTAAAAAAAATATTTTTAATATACTGGAGGACTAGTAATCGAAAAAGGAGGGAACATATTTTTGTTGTAGTCCAAAATTAAAAAAGAAAGGAAAAGCGGGGAAGTGTCACAAAAATAAAAAGAAAAGAGAGGAAGTGGGGATTAATTAAAAATGCAGTAAAGGAAGTGGTGGTACCTTCCCAAGAACACCAACTCCAACTTATGAAAAAACAGACTAGTGAGGATGTCGAAATTTTGTCGTCCATAACCAAGCTACTAACCTACCATTGTCTAATATTAATAATAAAACTGATGAAACAACTTAAAAAAGATTTTTCAAGATTAGATCTGCGTACAGAATGGTTCAATCAGCATCCCACAATTTGTATGTTCAGAAAGCAAAATCAGATAAAAGAAGCAGAGGAGGTGCTGCTATAATAATGATCGTATTTATTGCTAGCATACCATATCTTAAATCATATTCCTGGACGTGCAGAGCATTACTAATAGGTTAATTCGAACTTAATATAAGTATACATTTTCTCGTCGAAATTTGTGTCTGCGTTTGTTACCTTTTCCTTGCATTGATCACGGTTCATAAGTTCACTAGCTTATTTCACAAATAACCCAAAATCTCTTTATCCTTACTTCATTTTCTTTTCTGTTCATGATTTTTGAGTGTGGCCATCAATTAATCATTAGAATTTGATGTTCAAATAAAAATTTATCTATTTTTTTCAATAAAAAATGAGTGTAGGTAATTAAAATAATTATTAAGTTTAAACCTATTGAATAACTTGCTATATTTTAGATTTAAAATACATCAGTCCAAATGAATATTGAGGCAAATATAATCTGATAAATTATTTAAGTCCAATTAATATGAA
>NC_081348.1:11000600-11025257 GCF_029784015.1 Lycium ferocissimum
CTTAATACTTGCACAACAAAAACATTGTTGGATGAGTATACAACTACTAAAATTTTATAAAATTGTATTACTAAATTCCGATCATAAATAGGTATAGGAAGTCACATACTAATTTTGTTTGTGTAGAGAGAACGAGTCTTTTCCAAAAGTATACAACAAAATTGACCGGGAATTACATAAATGAATCTTTCAAAAGCTTTTTTTTTCCTTGAACAACACCTTACTCAATTTTATTTTATAGAGACAAAAAATTCACCCACTATTTAAAAAGCAAGGAAGTAAAAGAAGGTTAAAGAAAATGGAAAAAGAGATAGTTGAAGAAAGACTTTTTGACATGCACTTGAATCATTGTGTTATGGTTTAAGACTTAAGTGCAAGGAAAATTAATAAAATAAAATGATAAAACATAAAACTATTTGACGTTCGTTTCTTTATCACGTGAAATCACATTTGTAGGCATAAACTTTTTTTTTCCAGGTAAAAAGAGATACTAACTTGTAGGTGCATATAATAGTTTGATCAATCAAAACTTTATCAAGAAGGTAATGATACATCAATTACTATTCCTCGTGACTTTAAAAACATCCCTCTAATTCACAAATGCTCCAGAAATATGCCAATCAAAAGATGACTTAACAATATCCTCATAAAGAAAAATAATTCAAATGCTGTAACTACACAAGCCAATCAACCTACAAAAAAAAAAAAAAAAAAAAACCAAACCAAAATCACTGTAACAAGAAAAAAAAAAAAAAAAAGAAGAGAAAGGAAACATCAAAAACTACTACACTGAGCACAATTGATATTTCTATTTCTACAATATAAGCCCCAAAAATAAAAATCAAACACAGTTTAAAAGTACTATATCTCAACTAAGATCAACAAAAATAGAATATTAAAAATAAACAATAATTGGACATAACTTCTAGCATCTTCAAAACTAAGAAAGAATGATCTATGTTTTGATAAAATATGCAACCCAAAGAGATTGTACTTGAGCTTTACAGAGAGAAAAAACGATGATAATGAATTTATACACCATTATCGTCATAATTCATTAAGGTCAATAAAACTGTGCCTTTTCAGTTCATTCTATTAGTATAGGTTTTTATTTGGGTCCATACAGATTCTCTTTTTTGGTAAAAGTGGACAATTAACATGAGTACGGATTGGGTTAATACACATGAACGACCAATGCATGAGATTGACAATAGCACATAAATAGGAAAATAATATACTTGAGTCAAAAATTTGAGAAAAAGATAATTGAGTTTTTTAAACTTCTTGAAAAATTCCAAGAAATTTAATTTCTTGAAAGGTTAGGTTGGAGTAGTAAATAATAAATATTGAGACTTTTTAATTTTTATAATAAAGAATAGGAAAGAGTGGATTGGTAAATTTTGAGACATTTACGTATAAACATTAAAGAATGGGAATGAATAAAGGGGTAGTAATTGACACATTTATTTTTGTAGAATAATAATAATAATAAGTAAATAGAAAAGTAGGAGAAATTGCTAAAAAAACAGAAAAAAAGATAAATCTATCGCTTACCTTTTATATTATATACTTGATTATTAAGTTATCGATTAGGGGTTATCGTAAATAGTTTCTCGTTCCATAGAATTATCTATTCATGTATTCCTTTGTAGTCTTTCAAAATCACAAGTCAAAATTCGTCAACAAAACTAGCTAGCTCTTAATTTTATCTCAGGTCCAAGCTATTTCAGAGAATTTTGAAGTTTGCCTGCGATTTATCTATAAATGCATATTTGAGAAAAAAAAAGACAACAAGCAATTTCTACACCAAGAGACTAGGAGTGTGCTCGATGAGAAAGAATGATTAAGAGGTTATTAAGGTTCAACCTCACGATATTGCAATTCGAATAATTATATTTTTCTACCAGTTGAATTGTTTCTTTGAGCTCAAGTTTTTTTTCATGGTTCAGGTTAGTGGTATTGGATTGAGATAACATTTCCATCATTGTAGAAGAAATCATTCACTTTTTATTATCTCGCTTTTTCTAGACAATTTTGTATACTTTAGGTTGGAGAACAAATGACGTTAGCTTATAATAACTTAACCATAAATGACTTTCTATTTTCTTTCATAAAAATTATTGAACTCTTTTTTTTTTTTTTTTTTTTAATATATCATTGAACTCTTAGGAAACATTATAATTATCAAAGCTCAAGAGTTTTAAGTTGAAACTATGTATTGCTGCGTCATCAATTCATCATCAACACAATACTTGGCTGAGAGCGGGATTATCCGGGCAATTTGCATGATTTCCTTTATTCAAACTTTTTAATTTTTGCCCTTCACCTAAAAATTTTAATGTCGTTTTTCAACTCCGCTTATTAAAAATTAAAAAAAAAAATTTTAAGACATTTATTTTTTCATTTACCTTATGGGAATTTGTAGAAAGAAATCCCCTTGTGATTTTTTCTTTTTAATTTTTGATCGAATGTGAAATAATCCAAATCTGCGATTGCTGATCACTTTTGGAACAAAAAGTGTTTCAAAAATTAAAAGCATCAACAATTTGATAGGCCAAAATTAAATACCATTGCCTTTGAAGGCAATCCGCGCTAAAATGTTATTCTCTAATTGAAATCGGTCTGTACCAATCACATATCCCACACTGCTCGTATGTCAAGTGAGAAGTACCTCATGGCTTCTTCTCTGCGACAATTATTGGCTTAATCTAATGATAGCAATCTTTAGAATTTAATTATAACATATCAAAATTAAAAATAATGGAGGTTAAAATGTTGAATCACTCTTCCTATTAAAAATTGACTAATCATTTGTTGTTTGTTTTATACATTTCTCCAAATCGTGAATGACGGTCTAATAGCAAACAAAAAGCGGCTTCAATTTTTTTTCTTTTTTAAAAAAAGCTGATGCATGCAACTGCGCACTACTTTTTGTGGTATCGACTGCAAGTTTATTTAAAAATAAAAAAGTATACCAAAAGTGTTTTTTCTTGAAAAAGACGAATATTTAGATAACACGATGCTTGATCGTGTTTTAAAAAATAATAAGCTTTACTGAGTAGTAGAAGAAAAACTATATTTAAGCTGAAAAATTAATCAAGACACTTTTAAAAGCTAAAAAAAGACAAAGGCTTGCTACATTTTTAAAATCGCTTTTCAAATTGATTTCAACAAACTCAAATATATACTTTTAAAAATATTTTATAGTGAAGATATTTTTCAAATAAGCAAATTTTAAAACTTAATCAAACAGGCTTATGACTCGTAATAGGCTAACAGGAAGGTTCCAATTTTATAACAAATAAGAAATTAAAAAAGAAAGAAGAAAGAAGGTTCCTATAAAATGACGGTAATCTGGTGATTGTCATTGCCTATGAATTAACTAAATAAGAATATTCTGACATCCTAATGAAAATCTAAAAGCAAGAAATTTATTCAATTTGTTAGCTAGCTAATACCCTCGATTCTGGGCATGATTCTGAAATTTAGGAAAAGAAAAATCCACCGCCTTCAGAATTCATATGAGTTCTCACTTTATGCAACAAAGTGACTGAAAAATAGTATTCTAACAATGTATGTACCAGACTGTCGATTTTCATTGTCTCTGTCATTGTCTCCCAGCTGAAAAAATATATATATATATATATATATATATATATATATAAAAATGAGACCAAAGTATATAATATATATATATATATATATATATATATATATATATATATCGAAATATATATATATATATATAGAAGCAAATGGTCCAGCCGTCCAGCAAGCTTGTATTCCCTTTCACACAAAAGTAAAGCTCTCATCCGAAGCCAAAATACTGTCCTATTCATAATCTTTTTAAAAATATATAGTAGTGCATTGTGATTTGTGTGTGCGTGGCGTTATCTTGTAAGGTGCATTTTGTTGTGTTGTAGATTCCCACCAGTCTTTTTCAATCAATCTTTCCTCATTTGGAGTGGGCTTCTTTTCGAGGCAAAAAACTTTTTAAAAAGTGTCTTACATTGCTTGAGGGATATGTTGTAGTTTTATATGAATTTTGTTACCGGTATTTAGCTCATGAGTTTGTTTTTAAGGTTGAAATGATTCATAATTTCTTTTTTTAGATATGGTATCGGAGCCAAACATCTTTGTACTTATTTAATCAGTGTTGGTCCTCAATCCACATTGGTTGAAAGTATGAGTTATAATCTCATTATTTAGTCAGCGGACAATTTTTGTTTTATGAGCTTACTTTTAACGGAATTGGGGCGATATACAATTAAAGCTACAGCTCATCCGAAATCATTAACTTTACTAATTCTTTATATTAAAAAAATATATATTCAAATATATATTCTATATTTTGAATCTAAGTAATTTCACACACACACACACACACACACACAATATATTAAAGATGAGGTAGAACAAATAAATTCCATTTATATATTAAAATGAAGACTTAAATTCCAACAAAACGTCCAATTTTCCCATTTTATTTGAAATGCTCAAGGAGTCAAGGTGATTTGAGTGAAAGAAGTTGACATTTTCTTGTCCATTTGAGCTTTATCCAATCAATAATTTGAATGACGCAAAATGGGATATAGACGTTGCTAGACCACTTATCCCTAGTATGAAAGGGATGAAAAGAGAATTTATAATCCTAGTACTTATACCCATAAATTGGAAAGTGTCTTTTTAGCAGTTTTCTAATCAAGAAAATACTCAAACTCGACTTTTGGAGTGTTGAAAAAGAAACCCTCTTTTGTAATCGAGTTCGTGCCAGAGAGTGAGCAAGCTGGAAGATGGCTTTGAGGGAAATAAGCTTAATCATTACAGAACTTACCTGGGATTTTCTGAGAATGTTCTTTACTATTTTATCCCACTATTTCACATGTCACCATTTGATTGCTACAAGATCCAAAATGATTATTTTATAATAATACTATACTTTCTCTCAATTTATGTAATCCACCTTCTTTCTAAATTCACTCCAAAATAAAATTTAAATATTTTTATATTTAAAAATAATATAATTTTAAATTTTATGATACTTTTAATGAAATAATTTAAACTACATAAATATCTACTTATTTTAAATCACATAAATTGAGAAAAAGAATCGAGAGCACTAATTTATACAAGACAAATATCAATGCGTAAGGCTTATTTAGCAAATGTAGACGACCTACTTTATTTACTTAATTATATTCTCCATACACCTTCACGGTGGGCTCCCCCCCCCCCCCCCCCTCTTTTTTTTTTTTT
The DNA here is from genome assembly GCF_029784015.1 of Lycium ferocissimum. Classification (NCBI taxonomy): domain Eukaryota; kingdom Viridiplantae; phylum Streptophyta; class Magnoliopsida; order Solanales; family Solanaceae; genus Lycium; species Lycium ferocissimum. Next base: position 11,005,857 of record NC_081348.1, read on the forward strand.
TTTTTTTTTTTTTTTTTTTTCATATGTCAAACACGTGTAAATTGTTTTCGATAACGAGTTTGAAAAATTTGATTCCAAGACTTCCGCTCGATTTCCGATACATTTAAACGCGCGACCATATCATCCGAAAGTTCTTAAGTTAAATACTTAATTATGTTCTCAACAATATCAATTTACTTCGGGGATTTGCACAAGCTAATTAACCAAGTTGCGGTTTGCTTTCAATATACAAAGCTCAAATTTTTTTACACCTCATATCGTGCAAAAAAGCCATAAAATGAGAATAAACTTAAATACGTCAATTAATCTAGACTTTTAATCATTATAAACATCAAGTTATCTTCGATCGGAGTCCGGAAACATAGAAATTAGACGATGACATCAATAGAAACATTCTGTAGTAATATGTTCAACGAAAGAAAAGTAACACATATTTAATGTGGTATTAGGGATGAGTCATGGCATGGCAAATTTCGTAGCTAGACGATGACATCAATAAAACATTCTTAGAATAATATGTTCAACGAAAGTTAAAAGCTGCAGTAAAAGACATGTTTAACGCAGACAGTAAGACGGATGAGTTCGCATGGCAAATTCTCGGCCTAACTAGTCCAGCTTTTTGCTCAACACTTTGCCAACCAACAACCAAGTGAATGAAAACGAAGAGAGCATGTACGCTTTTTTCTGTACTTCTATTAAATCGGTGTCTTTTCTTAGGTGAATAAATTCGGAAAGTGTTCATATGGACAATTAAAACTAATATGATGAGCCAAGAAAGGAACCTATATGTGTTATGCTAACTATTGTTTTTTTAACAAAAAAGATTGTGAGAAATACCGTAAAAAAAGATTTACGTAAAAATACCGCAATGCAAAAAAAGGGAAATTATTTTATTTAGCTTTGTTAAGCTCTATATTTATAGAGGAATTACAATAACTTAAAAACAAGAAAGATAATCACTACCCTAGCTTAGAATATCTCCACACAATTTATTTCCAATTAATAAATTACTAGAAGATAGAGATAGCTAACTAACAACCATTAATTAGGATTTGTTTTTTTTTTTTTAAAAAAAAAAAAAAAAAAAAAAACTAAAGCAATAAAATAAAGTTACTATAGTTTAAAGGCATAATTGAAACACTAACAACCAACTGTAGCAGCTGCTTATTGTTTCAAAGTTTGACCTGGATCACCCCATTAGCCATAACAAAGAACAAGTCCACCAATGCAGGGTAAAAGTTATTCATCACCATTTTATTTCTATAGAAGGAAATTGTATCCCCATATAAGAGTATCAGGTGTTTATGTTTGTGCTTACATTAGACCACAGGTCCACGGAAATTAAGATGTGCAAATTAAAGATAAGATTTTTCAAGACTATTACGAGTAAAAATTCATGGGCGCCCTATTTTAGTCACCCTATTTAGTTTTGTACCCACCTATTGTATTTTGCATGAATACCTGCTATTAGGGGTATACTTCAGACATAAGTGACTCAGGTGGTGCTGGTGCTGCTACTTCTTCTTCTTCGTAGTTGTTCTACAATAGTATTTTTTTTGAATTTATAGCAATTGAAATATAATGTTTTGAAGAAGCAATATAAAAAGTGAGTTTAAATCAAAATGGATTTTGAAACAATGCAAATCACTATTATTACAAAATGGGTTTGTTAGATTGTTGTTCTTTTGATGATTGGAGTTTGCTCTTTATGATATATGGAACTTATGTTTCAAATTTGAGCTTATTTGGAGTAGATTTCTTTAATTGGAGTTTGCTCTTTGTGAATTTAGGCACATACAAAAAATTTAGACACACATGACTCAGGCAAAACATCTTATGTTTAGCCTTCACAGCGCCACATCACAGACATACAAATGTCCTGGGTTCGTCAAACTCAACGCGATCACTGCTCTCAAGTTATGTCTAAGCGGGTTAACTTGCCAAAAAAAAAAAAATCAACTTTGAATAAACGTCAAACGAGAGGTGGGTTTTTATGCACTTCGCCCTATTTAAGGATATAAATTGCTATTCTATCCACCGACATCCGGTCTAACAACACCCACCCGCACACCTCCCATGCCCGATAACCGGAGTATGACAAGATAATATGATGCCTCTATAGACATAAGAATTGATGATATGATGATAAAGAAAAAAATAACTAGACCAGCAACCCAAATAAAATCATTTAATTATAGCCATATTTTCTTTATTACGTGATCTGCTCGTTTTAAAAAATATGGCTACACTATATAGCTATACCCTAGATGTATTTCTTCATTCCATACCAATTGTATTCATTCAACATCCTTGCTGCGCGCCTTCTCCTCTTCTCCTCTCTCACTATCTCACTATCTTTCTCCATATTTCTCTCTCGATCTAGTCACTCCCTCTTCTTCCACAATTTGCTTTAGTCCAATGTAAACGCCCTTCCCTCAATCTCTCTTTCTTTATCTCTGCATCTCTATCTTTCTCTTGCTCTCCGTCAGTTTTTTTTTTCTCCTTCAAATCTGGTATGAATTATGATGGGAGGAGGTGTAATGGAGGATTGATGGTCCTTTTTACAAATAGGAAGATCTTTTACAAATTGTGATGAGAATACTCTTTTTCTTATTTTTCTCTCTTTTCCTCCCAACTTTTTCATGGATATACACAAGGATATGAACATATATACATGGATATATACAGTATATATTTGTGTATAGTGCATATATACATGCATAGGAATATAAGAAAATATACATCGATATACACAATAATATACATGGATATACACTGTGTAAATCTTTACAACTTTGGGTTTTCGTTTTCTTTTATTCCAACGTTCTGATTTTTATGGGAAAATATATGTTTTTCTTCCGCTGCAAATCATTGATTAATGTTGAATGTGTATCTGACATTCTAGAGAAAAAGAAGACGAGTATGAATTCAGAGCGATCACTGCTATGAGGGTAATTTTCCAAAGAATGAATGGGATTATATGGTCATTTTGAGTAAATTAAAAAATATGGCCAATTCGTAGTGAAGGTGTGGGGTGGGAGACGGGGATGGCCAATATTGTAGAGTCCAGAACCAAAATGACCCTAAAAAATTTTTTTTGAACTAAAATACCCCAATAAAAAAAAAAGTGACAAAAGCATTTAAATAAAGAATTTATCGCAAAGGACTTAACCGTAATGGCGCTGTTATAAAGTCCTTTTTAACGCAAGAAATAATCGCTAAGCGTTATAGTAACCGGGAACTTTTTTTTCTATAACGCAAAGATTTTATCATAAGTATAAATAGTACCAAAAAAATAAAAAAATTGGCCAACTTTATTTTTTGCAACACTTAGTGTTTTTTTTTCCATACTTTGACCAATGATTAGTAGTGTGTCAAGGTCTTAAACGTCAATATTTTATATAACCCGATATTTTTTTCTCGCGTACAATAATGTAGGCTTAATACATCAAGGATACGTAAACGTGCTCGGATCGTCATTTTAGGTTGAAAAGGTGCCCGAAGTAAGTTTTGTTTGAAAACTTAGGTTCAAGTGTTCTATATACATGTACGTCCATTTTTGTTTGAAGACTCGTTGTCATTAGCTTAAAGTTTTTTATTTTAGGGTTTAGATTTAATTATGTTATTTTTTAAAGCGTAACTTTATTTCGAATATACGCGATTTTTTGTGCTCGGACGTCCGATTTAGGCGATTTTTTTTTTTTTGCAACATATTCGAAATAAAGTTACGCATTAAAAAATAACACATTTAAGGAACACTTAGTGTTTTTTTTTCCATAAAAAGATCGCAACATCTTATTTTAATAAATCTTTCTTTGCAACACTTTGTTTTTTTCATACTTCGACCAACGCATTAGTCAGGTGTCAAGACTCCGAAACGTCAATATTTTATATAGAGAACCCGATAATTTTTTCTACATACAATAATGTAGCCAATACATCATGATACGTAAACGTTCTGATTGCAAGCGGAAAAATAAAAAGTTTTGCGAATTTCTTTAAAGACCTTAAGTTAATGTAGAACAATAATTGAGTTCACAACCAACTCGCATATATATATATATATATATATATATATATATATATATATATATATATATATATATATATATATATATTTAGAAGACAACAAGGATGTGTACGAACATAGCTCTAATGAGTTGTACAAAAAGTACCCTTGAGAGTACATTCAAGGGATTTAAAATGTTGGCCATTTGTGGCCCAATTTATTTGATTGTTTAACAAGTGGAAAGGCCTTATATCCACGCGTGTACAGCAACAATCGCATCATTGTTTAATTAAAGAGTCCAAGGTCAAAGCTGATTTCAACCAATCTAATTTTGAACTCGGTCTCTGGTTCAATTTCTTTCAAAAAAAAAAAAAAAAAAAAAGATATTCAACACTCTGCCAAGATTGAAATAGGTATGTTCTTGAGCCTTCCTTTCTCTCCTTTTTAATGTTGTTTCTTCTTCCTTTCTTCCATTGTATTAGTGTTTTTTCTCTGGTTTCAGTTTCTTATTTTTAGTCAGTTCTTTCATCATTCCTTTTTTGTTTAATTCACTTATGGTTTTTTGGTAATGAAAATTTAGTGTGTTGAAATTTGGTGAATCTCTATTAGTTTTAGATTTGTGCATGGCTGCATACAATAGTTGTGGAAATTTGGTGAATGTCCATTAGTTTTAGATTTCGTTCGTGGCTGCATACAATTGTTTAAAATATACAACAGTTTTTGATTTTGATTGTGTAACAAAATTACTTCTTTTTAGGGTGGATAGATGCTTTTGTGTTGGGATTATGTATAATTCTACTTGCATGTTCCTAATTTGGTTAGATTATCATTACAAAAAATTAAGATGTTATCCTCAAAGAGAATTCTTAAATAATAGCTTCTGTCTATTAACTTTTTCAGAATGAACTTCTGTCAATCAACTCCTACAGGGCTTCTACAATGAAATTGACTCATCGCTAATTAAAGTTTATCTTATATATAAATCTTTAGCCAAAATGTTAAATTACGTACACTAAATATTACTGCAGAATTTTTAATGTTCTTGATTGTTAGATACTATTAAAGAAAAAACCCAACTGATCAATATTCTCTCTTATATTCAATGTTATTCATATGAGGTAAAGGTATTGGTTTTTGTACCCAGTTTGTTATGTCAGTCTGATGCTTCATATGCAAGTCATGGTCCTTGAAAGCTCGTACTCCTTGAAAGCTCGTACTATCCTATTACGTCCATGTTCATTTGTCTTACTGCCTGCTGATGTATTTTGGTAGTTTTTGCCTCTAACTTACAGCAAATACATTTAGGAAATCATGTATTAAAAGTGTAACCGCGTACTAGGGATTACATAATAGTTTTGTCATTGTCTCCTTCTTTTGAAGAGATATTCATAATGATGAATCTAGAATAGAATTGTTGTTTTTGATGAGTCATTGTTGTTGTTGTATTTTTTGAGTAAAAGATGTCACGTTTTTGGATTGTTGGGAGCACTAATTATTTGTATAACTCTTCTTCTCGATACTATTGTAAAGTTATATCTTTGCCAGACATATGGCATTAAGATTCAACATCGATCGAATGACAACTGACACCCCGAATTGGACTTGCAAAGTCCAAATTGTAAACATGACCAGCGAGCGAGAAAGCCGGGAGAAGAAACTCAGATTTCAAAATCTAATTTTGGAAGATAAAAAGGTAATTTCATCTGTAGTAGTAACATGTAACTTTCTTTCTATAAAAATATAATTTACAGGCATCGCATGTGCATACTAAATTTTACAGGAGCAATAAATCAGACAGTTTTGTATAGTGATGATATTGGACATTATGTCAACAAGTTGATACTCTCTTACACATATCTGATCTCCACTGCAAGAGCGAGAGTATCGTCCACTTTATACGGCATACCCATACACATATTTTGTAGCGTACTCGATAACAAAACTATAGTCGAACATGTCGAGCCAACTGATGAGCATGAGAAACCACTCCTGCCATCAATCAAACTGAATATCACAGTTTTTTACTGCATTGCTCATATGACGCCTCATCCTTCTGTAGAAATTGGTATACTGTTCCTACTAAGTATTAGTACACTGAAATATATATGTTTATACGTGAACACACTTTTATCTTGTTTATTACTAGTAGATATATTGGAAAACGTTCTTCGTTGTGGCCCACCAAAATATGCAGGTCTCAATCATAATAGGTGCCAAGAGGTTAATGTCGTTGATAATTTATAATTCCAAGTGCATTTGTGTCTTCGACATTGTCAAACTCGTTTTGTAACCAGAGAGACCCGGTCCGTAACTCCAGGCACCTTACATCGTCAAGAGATACCGTAGTTGTGCCATTCACTGCACACAAAGTACAACAATGAGTTGGCCCATGCTTTAGGTCAAAATTAAAGAGTGGTCTCTTTTCACCGCACATGCCCTCCCACTATATATACAACACGATGACAACATATTCGTAGACTTGAAAACCTAATCTAAATCGTTTAAAGCTGTCGATACAAGTTCTCAAGATCTCTCAAGAACAAAGTCACCTACAAGTTGAAGAACCTCATCCAGACACAAGATTTAGTCTAAGCTCTTTATATTGTTGTGAGTCTTTGTACGTTCGTGCTTAAATTGTAAACCTACTCTTCTCTTTAAAGGAAGTCAAGCTTTACAGTAGATCAAAAGTCTCAAAGAGCGCTCATCGGGAAGCAGTGTTTCTCAAGTCGTCGGAGTTGTAGATTAGGCTAGGATTAGTCTAACTACATTAGTGTCCTTAGCTAGAGTTACGTGGTGTGCTTCCAATCGAAGTATCATGTATGGTCGAGGGACAATGGGAGTTAGTTCCAAGGTTACATAAGCAATGTTGTAAAAGCGAGGAATTGCGAGTGTTAGTTCCTAGCTTAAGTGATGTAGTTATAACTCCTCGAAGTTGCTCTGCCAGATGAGTTAAAATCCTACCGGGGGTAGGTCAGGTTTTTAATCCTCGGGCAAGGAGTTTCCCATGGAAATATCTTGCTCGTACTTATCGCGTTGGATAACTAACCGATACTCAATCGTGTCCTTCACATAATCGTGTTTTATGGACGTACCGCATCAATAATCAATAAGTACAACATTGTAGATTATATGTCCTTACTTTCCTATTGAAAATGTACATATAACCTTACAAAGGATGCTCAAAAAATTAGTATTGTATTCCATGCACTTGCAGGAATAAATAGTTTCTTCTCACTTTATGGGAGGACTTTGGGGAAGTTAAAAGAACTGAACTCAAGCTAAAAATAGAAAATGATAAGGAGTTCCCTATAATCCTTGAAGGAGTATAGAATATCCCCTATATGGTATGGACGTATCAAAAGTTTCTCTAAAATATTTATTTTACTTAAAATACAACATCACACAAACATTGTGCCATACAGGTTTTTCGCTGCAGACTTTCGACTCAACAATACGCATCGATCCTACTTACCCATAAGCATTGGAGGTCATCAACTGGTTACGACTTTTCACTATTAGTTTTTAGCTTTAACTTGCACTTGAAGAGCATATTGCATTTGATCTAACGATAGGGCAACCTGTTTTCAAGCTATGCATCAGGCTGTTTCTCCGGGTCATCCACCTCACTCATAGTATCCCCTATTCATCAGCAAGTTATCTTCATTGCATACTCCCATCACAAAACTTCTGTAAGTTTTGCAAATATCTAAAAGTGGATAAGTTTATTCATGAAATAAAGTGATAAGTAATATAAATGTGATTTTTCATTTTCCCCACAAATTGGAGTTTTCTTCGTTGAGGCAGAACTGTTTATATCAAACAAGCTGCAGAAGTTTTGTGTGGTTGAATGTTTAGGGTGCAAACAGAAAAAGCACACGAGAGACTACAGACAGTTTCAATACACCAAGTATAATCGACAAATACAATTAGTACCCCGATATATGTTTTCTCCTTACATATAAATACCATTTATACAGGATATAACATGCATGTACAAGTATTATAACTCGCTATGGTACATTACACCTTCCAAATTGATTTGATTGATGGTAGTGGTTCAACATCAACATATATCTCTGGTGAACTAGCTAAAAATAAGCTTTCCATGACAGCAGACCAGATATGTAACACAACCTTCTTCAAGTTTACTCCTTTTACATGTATTAGTAATACTTCATACATATCTTATTTTACTATTTCCATCAAAGTTGTGCAGCCAGAGTTAAATCATTTTACCATGCCAAAACATCATCTATATAAAAATTGATATCCACTTCATTTTTATTAGTTATTTTAAATATGACAAATGACTCTTTAGGTTTTCAGAACCAACTCCTGCCTGTTGACCATGTACATAAGATGTTGTCGGACCGACTGTTCAAAATTCAATTAAGGAAGTCCTTCTAAAGAAGCTCTAATGTCACACATATAGCTCTGTTAATTATGTCTTATGCAGAAAAGGAACAAATATTTCCACAGAGCACCAAAGAAAGGAACACCAAAAAAGGTGAAGCCTCCAAGTATAAGTGAGGTAGAGATGGAAGAAGCAGTTGTTGCATTTGAATCTTCAAGCGTAGGGCTGAAAATTCAACCACTTACGCTAGGAAAAAGATGTAAAGGTCAGTCTACTTAAGTACCTGCAGTGAGCTTTGATTTGACTATTGGATTGACACGCTTGGGATATAAGGTAACTTAGATTAAGTGCCTACAGTTGAGCTTTGATCTGACTTTTGAATTGACACGATTGAAATATAATGTAACTCGAATTTTCTTTTCGACCGTCTTATGTTGCATAATTGCAAGATGTATCTTCCTTATTATGTGAGTTTTGGTTAGGGAAAAGAAAAGTTCCTGTAACTTAGATTTTCTCCCTAGATATCTTTATGTTGCCTAATTTTAGGAAGTAACTTCTTTATTTTGTGACTTTTGGTTAGTGATAAAAAAAAAAAATCTTTTGGATTCTCAGGCTATACAACACCGATCAGTAGAGGGAACAAATATTGGAAATTAAGGAATTTGAAGTAACAAATATATTATGTAGGTTATTTAACCTTTCTTTTGTGTCCTTAATGTTCCAGATATACATGTAAATGAATATGCCGCTTCCTGTTAGGTTTCTTGAATAGACTTTTCATTTTAGCATATGAGATTAATTACTCTTAGTTCCATCTGCTTATATTTGACAAATATATTCATATATTCATATTATCAATATATATATATATATATTCCAGAATTATATATATATATATATATATATATATATATATATATATATATTCCAGAATTTTGTTATATGTTAGATAGACAAATGACGGTTGTCATCAAGTTTAGGTAACTCTTGGAGTTATAGCTTGGAAAAATTTACCCATCAATTCACATTGGCCTTAGACTGGAACACTTTAACTACTATGTAGTAGCTTCAAACACAGGAAAAATAGATGCTTTATTTAGGTATCAACTTGATTAATGCATGATTCTGTTTACTGAGGTTCTTAAACTGTTGTCCTGATCTGTTTTTAATATATTGCAAAATCACGCGTAGCATAAGAGAGTGTCGATTCTTCTGGTACTCTTAGATTGGTATCTCAAATTTGATTTAAGTTGGTCTAACTTCTTACAAAAACCACCTTCATTCTAAAAGGTACCTTCGCTATTCTTCTGCTGCTCCTCATTGATTTGTCTTTTAAATTTGGTAAAGCTTTCTTCTGTTGTCATTAATACTTTGGATATACATCTCTCAAAGATTTCGACCTTTATGAAATTTTTCTACTCAAGGTATTAGTATAAATATTGAGTTTACATGCATTTTCATTTCTTCTGAGGTTGATAAATGTTAATTTAGTTATTTTTCTCTTCAAAACTTCATATCTGATTAACTGACTGAATATGCTTGCCATCACCTTAGAACACCAAAGTAATTTCATAAGTAAGGTTCAACTATGAAAGAAAAGGACATAAGACAGATCTACACATGGCAAAAGCAATACAGTGGAACATATCATGCCTGACTATAGTCTTCTCATTAGTCTTGTAGTAACAATTGTTATACATCCTATACCTCATTATTGTACGGGTAAAAAAGCATTGTCATAGTGAGTAGCCCTTCGGGAACATGTTTTTTTCCTCATCATTATACAGTCCGGCCTTTCAATAACAGCCTTCGCGTATTGCAAAAGATCTCTCTATAACACCTAAGATTTTTTGGAACTAATTTTGTCACGACCCAACCCCCGTAGTGCGTGACTAGATTTGCGGCCCGAGTTGGGCACCCGAACGCATTCATCAAACCCGAATCACACACAACTGGCTTATGCATATATGAATATCAAACGCTGTCTCAAATACAACCATACACATACATAGAAGCCGCGAGGCTATCAATGGCACAACGGCCCAAAATATATATACATGTAAGCCGACAAGGCGTCGCTACACCGCGAATAGGATCGCCCAAACATATAACATACGAACACACCCGTACGTAGAGTGCACACAACCCATATATACGTCTACGTACCTCTAAACAGTACTAATGTAATCATATGACGGACAGTCCCGCCGTACCCCCGAACACACACACTTATGCAACGAACGAGTATGTACGCACGTAGGTCTCCGGATAAAAGGAGCACTCCAACACAAACATAGGTGTCCTAAACCGGCGGTCACCAAATCTGGTCGTCTCGTACCGCGGGTACGAAACGCACCCCGAAGAAAGCGGGGTCAAGACGAATATGACCGAGTATGCAGCGTAAAAATACAAAAGAAACAAGTCCGAGTCACACTCGAAATGTATACCGAAAGTAAGTACATTTCAAACGTCAAATGTTTATTTGCAAAATACAAAGCATGCGTAGGTGGCACAGTAAATATGGTCTCGCCCGTCGATGGCGCCATAACACAAGATAAACACCGTAAGGTTTCAAATCTCCGTACAACCCCGAACGTAACACATCATCACAACACATCATAAGCCATATCACAAAGATAACTCCATAAACGTAACCCGGCCCTACGGCGAGGTCTCGGAACCGTAAAAGATAACGCCGAAATATATCATAAAAGACGACAACATAACCGACCCGGAACCGTGAAAGATAAATACTAACAACACGCACGAAGCAGGGTAGTCGTGGTAACCATATGCATAAAATCGTTATCATAGGTTCAAAAGTAAGTAAAATGACCATACTGGGAATCGGGAAAATCGTCGTACCAAACCCTTTCAAACGTCATCAGAAATGTACAAAGGAAGGTCGCGGGACCCACGGACGAGTGTCGACCCGAACCGGGCCCGCCTATGGGAAACATACTCATCACACGTCATACAACCTCCCACAATGATATCGAGGCAATCCGAGCCCTTAGTCGAAAGTTATGAGCGTTCGTAGTTTCAACATCGTATAAGAATAAAGCTCTTTTGAAAACCAAACTTTTATGCAATTTTAAGAGGAATCAATTATTTCAAAAACATCAAAGTCAATATTTTTTTTCACATCAACGTACGAATACCAAGAGACAAACGCGAATCATGGCAGACATGCCTTGATTGTAAGAATGGAATTTCGAGGCTCGTATCGTAGCCTATATTCAACTAAGACATGCCAAAAGAAAGAAGAGTTAAGCTACATACCTCGCTCGCACACAACGCTAATCCAAATCAAACTTATATCTCGAATTCCAAGATCTACATAACATTAATAAATACCAACGTCAACCATAAGCAGAGCTCATTTCCAAACTAACACATAATTCTATAAATTAAAAGACTTCCCCCCGAAAATAGATCAACCCCCGAGAATTTAATCCGGCCAAATTCAACAACACAACAACACCAACAATCATTCCAACAATATCCATAACCAATTCGAAACGCATTCGAACATTAAAAATTCTTCTCCACACATTCCAACAACATTCCAATTATGCTCACTACAACTACATACATACAAACCAACATGTAATCAAACTAACGCACATTCAATTATCAATCCAAAACCATTCAAACAATATTCAAGAACTCTTTAAATAATTCATACAATATTTCCAACAATCCAACAAACACTCCATTCCACCCGAAATGATCCCCAAACCCGAGAACCTCAACTCTAACACATTCCTTGATTTCAAATCATGATTTGCTCCAACAATCCCTACTCTAACCATGTCATTTCCATAAATATAAAAATTACACTAAATACACAAAATCTTCCAAAACAAAATTACATAACACTTACAATACCAACTTTGAATCATCAACCTCTCATTTCCAACACAAAAATCCACATAACAACAACAACCAAAATTCCAAGAAAACTAATTCATTTTCGACACACATAAAGGCCATATTCCGGCCAACACACCCATATATATATACTTCATGATTTTCATTCATTTCAACACTCCACAATAACCAAACATGCTACATAAACTTAGTTCATCACTTAGACACACAACACACATGCACACGGCCAAACACCATAGCACACGGCTCAACTTCATGTTGCCATATCTCATGAATTTCATCCATATCAACATACAACAACACACATAAACCTTCCATAACTCATAAAACAAGATTAGAACTTACCTTTCTTCACAACTCCTCAACTTGTCCAAAGTTGGCCAAGGATGAAAACGAACAATCCAACGCTTGAAACAATAACTCCACGTTACTAAGCACCCTCCAAATAGTAGGAAAACTAGAAGAAAATATTTTTGGAGCGAAGATTTTTGAACTTCAAGTTCCCATGGTCAGCGGCCGAATGGTTGGTTGGTTTTCTTCTCTAATGTTCTTGATTTTTCTAAGTCTTGATACGATGAATAAACGGTCCCTTAAGTCATCCCCTTTTTACATATAATGGCCAACCACGTGGCCATGGCCCACTCCAAAGGTGGCCGGCCACATGGCCTTGTTTTACCCCTCCTTTTTTCAATAATCGGTCACTTCCAAATATTCCATCTTTGGTCCCAATTTTTTCCCTAAATGATCCATGTCAATAAAATCATACACACTTAGGTCTTATGACAAAATCGAAGGTCACACGTCCCGACTTCGCACCCGTAATGGTCCCGACCTTAACTTATCATAGTTAACCCGAATCGTCCCGACGTTCAAAATACGGGATATAACATCCTTCCCCTTTGGAACATTCGTCCCCGAATGTTCAACTAGTCTTATAAGGTCGCATAAGGATCTCGTGGAGAACTCCCGTTATTACCAAAACACATAGTCGTACCCTCGCCAATCATATTCTTTCTCCTTTCTTATCTCATCGCTTTCTCAAGTCATCTCCTTAACTTTAATTCGAACTCTTCTACCGTTCCTTGGCTTAGATTTCGTCTTTCAACTTTCCAATCACACATTATGCCGCAATCTTAGCTTCTCATTTGCCACTTACACTCGAACTTACAAGATCTTCCGAAAACTTCCCGCGGGTCACCCATCCCGAATTCCGCTTTCCTCACCCCCACGCTTAACCCTCGGAACTCGATGAAATACGATGCTTTACCCTCGTGATAACGCGTCCACCTCATCACATGACTTTCATCACATAACTGAGTAAATCGTTTCTAATGTGTTTCCAAACGCTCTCATAACACATTTACTACTTTCTCTCTCAAACCCTCAACACTAACTTCTCACCTAACATGCCTACTTCCCATTCCGTATACCCAAATTCTCTACGGCAAATTACATACTCTCGATCGACGTTATTTGCAAATATCTAATTATCCCGTCGCATCCCTACTCGCTCGCTATCAAACAACATTCATACAACAAATACACATACATAAGAACATTTCAATAAAGGGCTCATATACCCGTATCCGCGTCGGTCGTCCTCCGGATCCCGCCTACTCGCCAAAGCCGCATACGCGGTTCGAAGGACCCGCCGGAATCGGGGGGACCTCGCCGCGACCGCCGCCACGCCTCTCCCCGCGCCGCACACCTCGACCCATGTGGCGCATAGTCGTCAAGATGAACCTACAATCGACCCGTAGGCCGAGCGCACCGCCCAAACCAACCCCCGACCGGCAATCCTCATCGATGGCCCCCGACTTTACCAAATTAAAAACAAGCACCGCCGCACGGAAACACTCTCCCGGCGAGACCTCCCACAATGGCAACAACGGGCATGGTGGTCTCGGACCGCGAACCTCCGCCTATCCGTGAACCCCGTGCTCGGAACTCGCCGCCCGTATGGCCCCGCACCATCAAATCGCCACCGCAGACTCCGTGCACCCATCCGATCGCGAGGAGGATCGTGACAAAAGTGGCGGAATCATAGACATGCTCGGATTGTAAGAATGGAATTTCCTCGAGGCTCGTATCGTAGCCTATATTCAACTAAGACATGCCAAAAGAAAGAAGAGTTAAGCTCTACATACTCTCGCTCGCACACAACGCTAATCCAAATCAAACTTATATCTCGAATTCTCCAAGATCTACATAACATTAATAAATACCAACGTCAACCATAAGCAAGCAAGAGCTCATTTCCAAACTAACACATAATTCTATGAAATTGGGCAAAGACTTCCCCCCGAAAATGTGACCAACCCCGAGAATTTAACCTAAATAAATTCAACAACACAACAAAGACCAACAATCATTCCAACAATATCCATAACCAATTCGAAACGCATTCGAACATTAAAAATTCTTCTCCACACATTCCAACAACATTCCAATTATGCTCACTACAACTACATACATACAAACCAACATGTAATCAAACTAACGCACATTCAATTATCAATCCAAAACCATTCAAACAATATTTAAGAACTCTCTTTTAAATAATTCATACAATATTTTCCAACACAACCAACAAACACTCCATTCCACCCGAAAATGATCCCCAAACCCGAGAACCTCAACTCTAACACATTCCTGGATTTCAAATCATGATTTGCTCCAACAATCCCTACTCTACCATGTCATTTCCATAAATATAAAAATTACACTAAATACACAAAATCTTCCAAAACAAATTATAACACTTACAATACCAACTTGAATCATCAACCTCTCATTTCCAACACAAAATCCACAACAACAACAACCAAAATTCCAAGAAAACTAATTCATTTCTTGACACACATAAAGGCCATATTCGGCCAACACACCCATATATATATACTTCATGATTTTCATTCATTTCAACACTCCACAATAACCAAACATGCTACATAAACTTAGTTCATCACTTACACACACAACACACATGCACACGGCCAAACACCATAGCACACGCTCAACTTCATGTTGCCATATCTCATGAATTTCATCCATATCAACATACAACAACACACATAAACCTTCCATAACTCATAAAACAAGACATGAACTTACCTTTCTTCACAACTCCTCAACTTGTCCAAAGTTGGCCAAGGATGAAAACGAACAATCCAACGCTTGAAACAATAACTCCACGTTACTACACACTTCAAATAGAGGGAAAACTAGAAGAAAATATTTTTGAGCGAAGATTTTTGAACTTCAAGTTCCCATGGTCATGGCCGAACGGTTGGTTGGTTTTCTTCTAATGTTCTTGATTTTTCTAAGTCTTGACATGATGAATAAACGGTCCCTGTCATCCCCTTTTACATATAATGGCAACCACGTGGCCATGGCCCACTCCAGTGTGGCCTGGCCACATGGCCTTGTTTTACTCCCTCCTTTTTTCAATAATCTGGGTCACTTCCAAATATTCCATCTTTGGTCCCAATTTTTCCTAAATGATCCATGTCAATAAAATCATACACACTTAGGTCTTATGACAAAATCTAAGGTCACACGTCCCGACTTCGCACCCCCGAATGGTCCCCACCTTAACTTATCATAGTTAACCCGAATCGTCCCGACGTTCAAAATACGGGATATAACAAATTTTTTATGTTATATTTTATTTCTGTATAACAACATTTTACCTAAAACAACAACAACAACAACCAACTTTATAGCAAAGATGCGCTTTGTAAAATCAACCCCCCATATAACAACTACCTTTTTTTTTTTTTCCGGTAATGTAATTATGAACCATCTTTATAAAAATAGAATATCTATGATTACCAATAATTACATTACCGGAAAAGATGGTTATATTTTATTTCTGTATAACAGCATTTTACCTTTTTTTTTTTTTTTTTTTTTCCGGTAATGTAATTATGAACCATCTTTATAAAACCATCGGGAGGGCTTTCTATACGTTTACACCTATCCTTTTACACTCAAGCTCGTCCCCCTAATCGATCCGGTTATTTTGGATATGTGCCAGACATATAATGTAACCTTGGCCCAGATTGGTCCGATAGTCTAAAGGACCGTGGCCTACCTCCGGCTGTTGGCCAACAACTTGAAGAAGGAGTTTACGATGGCTCACTTCATCCGATTATATTCCCCGAGGTTGTTCCTTGGTGTGTAATTAAAGCTCGCCAAGCGAAGTCGAAACCCAATCTTTTCGAAGACGGACGAAGATGTAGACCGAGGCCGGGGCGAGCGCCACGTCCGGCGAGTGACCGCGAACATTATTCCGCCAACTATATGTCCTTTCCGGAGAGGTGGAATGATAATCGTAAGTGTTCCCGCTTCTTTAATAGTTACCTTTGAATGCTTTGTCAAACGCTTCTCCTTTCATATTAACACGATTTGTCTCTCTTTATACCGGCCCGTGGTACGGATACCTCCTACGGTCCGTAACATGAATAAACGGGTCAGCGTTTCCTTAGCCAACACACCACGAAGCACCTGACACGGGGTCCCCCGTCGCGCCGACGGGTCGCTCAAAACCACGGTAATACTACGCTTAGGTCGGAACTTTCGCACTTTCCTACCTTTTTCTTTTCCTCTTTTTATAATCTCCTTCGATATTCAAAGCTTACCCGGCGGTCTTGCGCATAGCCCGTGACGAGAGCGTGTACTTAGCGCCAATCGCGCCCTCGCTCGAATTTGATTCACGGCACATCCCGCATCATTGTTGTTACTAACAAAGGCGGAGAAAGCCCTGGACAAAGGGCTTCCGAAACAGTGGCAAAGAAGTCATTGCTCGGATTCTGTGCGATGAAACAGAGCCCGATTTCATAGTTCGGGGTCGCAGTGACCCTTCCGTTGACTCTATTCCGGAGGAGGATACCATCATTCCGCCATTTCCTTCAGCCGAAGATGGACCGTTCAAGACCAAGACCGCACACAAAAAAGGAAGAAATATTTTTTACCCAACTCCTCTAAAGTCAATTGAATACGCGACATTTTTGTGTGATACCATCCAAGAAGACCCCCGCAGCGACCGTGGTGTCCCACAGCACTAACCGGCCGAGGTCGACCGCAGGGTCGAGCTTAAGCCTCGAAACCGAGGCTCCAATCGGATACCGGCTCACTTCCGCCAGGACCCGCTTCAACATTTCCGAGGGGCACCCTCGCTCCTACGGTGGCCGCCGGTTATTCCCGCATCCGAAGCACCTCGCTCCCGCCGATGCCGCTCGCGGCCGTTCCGGCTTCCCCCCCGGCCTTCGAGGTCGGCTAACTTTGACGACATGTTCTCGCATACCCCTCTCCCACTACCGTGAAGTCGCCGCCTTTGGGACATCTCCTTATCCCTCGAGTCACGCAGTGCGCGAACCGGTCCACCGACAGCCGCAGCAGGCACGCCCCCGCGCGCTTCTCCCGCCCCGAGTGTCGAACCCAGAAGGACAAGATCGCCCGTGATCACCGTCCCCGAGGACCCGCTTTTTATCAGCGCCCCGGCGGAGTCGCAGCTCACTCCGAGGCCCCTCGTTCGACTCGGATAAATGCAACACGACCGGGTCCCCGGCGCAGTCTTATTAACGAGGGCATGCACGCAGGCAACCGAGTAAGCTTATCAACCTATCTTTCCCCATCTCGATGTGATTTTTTCCTTCTTATTTTCCAAATTTAACATCTCATTTCTTTCACAGAGCGTGATACTCGTTAACGAGGCCTTCATCCGTGCTCAAAGAAGAGGTCGACGACCCAAAGGCCACCGGACGCTCAAGGTCGGGAACTCGGAGAAGTTCCGCATTTTTTGTGTCAAGGAGCGACGTAGTCAACCGAGCGTGTCACGACCCAACCAGAGGGAGCGGACGCATCTTGCTAACCCACCACCTTCGACATACTTTCACATCACATCTAGGCGAGCCACATAGCTAAATCATGCTTTTATTCGTCATTCATAATAATCCTATCACGACAATTTATATCATCGTTAACATCCATGCCCATATAAATGTACATAAGCCATGCGGCTAACAAAATAATATCCCAAAATACAGCCGACAAGTGCCAAACATATCTAACCATATACACATGTCTACGAGCCTTCTGCATAAGAGTATGTCATATCACAGGCGTGATAGACCCCCCGTGCCCATAAGTACGTACACAAAGAATCTATACCAAAAGCTCGTGGTTCCGAACGAAATGGAGCTCGCTATGTAGTCCACGCAGAAATATAGCTATGGATCAAGTCTCGTCTCCGGCCACCATGTACGTACGCCATTCACAAACAAAAGGACGTCCGTACGGGGTTAATGTACCGAGTATGTAAAGCATGATAATATCACTACGAAAGCATACGTACGCATACGAAATAACATACGGGAGATAATAAAGATCATCGTCATAGCACTTACTTGCTTTCCATAGGGACCTTCCATTTCTATTGCGTATCCGTGTACATACATCTATATCCATACTCATTTACCTTTCGTATCCATATTTCCATTCATACTCATATTCATATCATTTACATCTCATATACATTGCATATACATAGCCTTTAAGGTAACATTTACATATACTTAGCATATTCGAACTCATATTGATGTCATATACATAGCATTTATATAGCATACCCGACCACGAAGATTCGGTTTCACATACCGTTCCTACCAAGGCTCAATGTCATACACACTGCCCTACCAAGGCTCAAAGGTTATCCGCACCAACCGTGTCGCGCGCGCATTATATATATATATATATATATATATATATATATATATATATATATATATATATATATATATATACATGTACATTCTACCCCGCCATATAAGCTCGGGTTTCATGGTAGCACACATGGGCACATATACATATAAGCATCTTTAGCATTATTGCCATCGTCGTTCGTTACATCTATCCTTAAAAGGTTACTTGCCATATAAGGAACTTAATACAATCGTATCATATCGAGAATCATAAGCTTAGTAGCTTTTTAGAGACGGGATCATCGAGAATATCGTAGGCTCATGGAAGGATAAATATTTGGCCAAAGAACCATGCCTTATGAAAATATGGTTAGCCTTATATACCTTCCGTTCAACTATTCGATCACTTGCACGTTCTTCTTCAACGCCGCGTTTTTTAC
>NC_081348.1:11025357-11045082 GCF_029784015.1 Lycium ferocissimum
AAATTTACAACATCAATCTTGAGTCATTAAAAGCTCATTTCCAACATAGAATTCATTACGACAACCACTAAAACACTAAGCGACATTATTGCGTTCTTTGTCATATTCCATGACCCATTTTTGGCCAACACAACATATATACATATTGATGATTCTCATTCATTCTTCACCCTACAATGATTATAACATACTAACTAGACCTCAATTCATTGCTTCAACACAACACAACACACACACACTTCACACGCTAAGCCTCATACACATGGCCTCAATTCCAACTTACTATATTTCATGATTTTCATCCATTTTAACATACTACAACATGCATACAACCTTTATAATACATAAAACATAATCAATTCTTACCTTTCCTCTTCAATTCCACAATAGGCTAGGGTTTGAAATAATGAAAACTAGCGGGTTGATCGCTCCAACAACACTTCCACCCTACTTAGGGACTTCCAATTAGCGGGTTTGCATCAACAAAATAATTTTGGGATGACTTGAATGGAAGTTGGTTTTTCTTGCTCCTTGGCCGAGAGCCTCCTTTGGAGTTCTTCAACTTCTATTTTTTTTTGCTAAGTGTTGGAATGAATAAATGAAGACTAGTTGATCATCTTTTGCTATTATATGAAGTGCACAATTGTCCTTGGCCCACACCATGTGTTGGAGCAATAAAATTGAACACAATTTGTGTGGGCCATTCCTCCAAGCCACACGGCTAAATGCAAGAAAAATGCATGATTTTCAAGTTCCATTTATTCCATTTTTGGTCCCAAATTTTCCTAATTGTTCCATGCAACAAATTCATGCACAACTTATGACTCAAAATAAAATCGAAGGTCCAAAAGTCTCGACTTGTATCCCGGAATGGTTTGGACCCTAACTTATCATAGTTAAACCGAATCGTCCCGATGTACAAAATACGGGACATAACAGTTATAAACCTTATCTACACTATCTCTCTTTAGTCCCCTCTTTTATTTATTAAGGAACTGACGTTAGGGTTTAATAAATTGGGAGGTTCCTTGTCTTGTAAAACCCTAGATACGAAAAAGGGCTTTCTTAATTAAAATCATGGATTAGTTGAAAGAGTTTCATGGCTTCTAATTTAGGCTAGTTATTCAAACACAAAACTTCAATTTTCTACAATGGTTGTGCAAATGGATAAGTTCTTGGGTTGTCTTGAAATTGGGGGTTTCAATGATAAAAGCAATTGATGGTTTGTTTGGGTTTAGAAGACTATGAAACTTAGGTTATTAATCAATGAAGGCTTAGAAAATCTAGTTTTAGAAGAAGTATTTATTTTACCCTTGTGGGCCTAGAGTCGTATCATAATTACTCTAGATTCCTTGTTGGGTTGTACCTATCTTATGTCCTTAACACTTTGCTTACCCGGATTACTTGCCTTTCCTAGACCCTTCTACGTCTCGGTATTCTTTTTCGGAAATGGAAGGTGGAGTTCAAGTGGATGTTCGTGGCACGTGCTCGGCTTCCGGGGTAGGTTACGATTTACTTTCGGTTAGACTCCAATTAGTGAAGCATACGTGGGAGATAGAAATTGACGAGGAAAGCATGTTACGTCTCCGGACATGATGTTGGGATGGATATACTATTAGGTTGGTATGATTTTTGATTATTTGGGCTTGTCGCCACTATTTGGGCTTTTCGCTATTGTTTTACGCATTGTGACATACGGTGTACTTGTTTATGTGGTTGAAGTGATGTGATGTGATAGATTTACTATGAGATTTGAAACTCAAGGTTGATTCCATTTCATGGTTGTTGTGATTCATGCGAGACTTCTTGTGGCTTGTGGTGTTTGTGACTTAAATAGCATGTTCATTAGCATTGACTGCATTTTATTTAGCATTCATAAACTCATACATGATTGAAATGGTGCGAAAATGGTTTGATGAGAGAAATATGGTACTGATGATGAAAGATTTATGGTAACAATGATAAGAAAACGTGACACTTTTCGATGAAAGCATTATGTTAATCTGTGATCTGAGTTTTGTTTCGGAGCGGAAGGTATGTTCGCTCGTGATCCAATGGGACATTCCGAAGTGAGTTGTACATGGACGACATGGGTCCCCTGCGGGTCATTGCCGAGACGTCGATATTCTGTCCGGAGCATGTGTATACAGGTTCGAGGTATTGGCCACTGCATTGCATTGCATAATATTCATTTGCATTGCAATTCTCATTATTTCATGGTACATTACCTTGTATTTCTTGGTTGTTGATTTTGAGTGCCATTTGTTGTAAGGGGTTTACTTAGAACTTTATGGACTCGAGGAGGAGAAATTTCCACCTAGGCTATGACCTGAGATTATGGAGATTACTTGTGGCTCTATTACTTAGTAATTATATATGCTGGTTCATTGGCTTACTTGTTGATACATGTCTTTATTTATATGCAAACTAATTGTTGTTGGCCTATGATACCTACCAGTTCATGGTGTTTGTACTGATAATACTCTTGCTACACTCTATTTGGGGTATAGAGTTATTACAGGTTTTATTCGAGATTTCATTAGCTTCCGAAGATCTCTCGGTGTCCCCTCCAAGGCTTCTGTTAAATTTCATTCTGGAACAGAGGATATATTTTATTTGTATTCTAATTCAATCTAAGTTGTAAATCTTAGAAGCTCTTGTACGAGTCTAGACCTGGTTTCTGGGAAACGATTATTGATAAAGTACTTCTTAGTATCTTATTCTTTTGAAATGAGTCTTGGAAAAATAGTTAATGTGTTTTCTTCTTAAATTGGTGTAATTGAGTTATGTCTTGGGAAGGGTTCGCCTACCAAGGGGATGTCGTAGTTACCCGTATGATCCGTGATTTGGGTCGTGACACTGACAAACTCTCTAATGTAGATCCTAGCCAACTTCTCCTAGTTGTAGGTAGTCTGAACTGGAATGAAGTGCGCGGACTTAGTCCGCCTATCCACGATAACCCAAATTGCATCAAACTTGCCCAAAGTATTCGGTAGACCTACGACGAAGTCCATAGGTATCCTCTCCAACTTCCACTCGGGAATGGGTATCCTTTGAGTCATACCACCCGGTCTCTGATGCTCATAATTAACCTACTGGAAATTCAAACACTGGTAAATGAACTCTACTATATCCTTCTTCAGCCTACCCCACCAATAATGCTGCATCAAGTCACGATACATCTTTGTAGCACCTAGATGGAATATATGGAACTGTAAGCCTCCTCCAAAATCAACTTAATCAAACCACCAACACGAGGAACGCAAATGCACCCCTTAATCCTCAAAACACCTTCATTATCAAGAATTGCTTCCTTGGCCTCTCCACTTAACACTTTGTCTCGAATCTTACACCATTTCACATCCTCAAGCTGCAGAGCCTTAATCTGCTCCAAAAGAGACGACCTCACCTCACCACAAGCTCGTTACTTGCTAGATTCCAAAATATCCAGCCTCACCATGCTATTAGCCAAACAATGAACCTCCATAGCTAAGGGGCGCTCCTCAATAATCAAACGCGGCAAGCTACCCATACTCACTGCCTTTCGGCTCAATGCATCAGCTACCATATTAGCCTTGCCCAAATGATAACGAATGGTAATGTTATAATCCTTTAGCTACTCCATCCACCTACTCTGTATCGAATTTAGATCTCGCTGATTGAACACATTCTGAAAACGATGATCCGTGAATACCTCACAATAAACCCTATATAAGTAATGTCTCCAAATCTTCAAAGAAAAGATTACCGCCGCCAACTCTAAGTCATGAGTGGGGTAGTTTTTCTCATGGACCTTCAACTTCCTCAAAGAATATGTGATCACCTTACCCCTCTTGCATCAACACACAACCCCAACCCGATCCAAGAAGCATCACAATAAATAGTAAAGTCTTTCCCCCCCACAGGTAATGCAAAATTGGGGCTAAAGTCAATAGAGTCTTGAGCTTTTGAAAGCTCTCCTCACACTAATCGGACCACTGAAAAGGTCCATTCTTTTGAATCAACTGAGTCAAATAACAAGCGATAGATGAGAACCCCTTCAGGAACCGATGATAATAACTCGCTAAGCCCATAAAACTCCGAATCTCAGTCACCGAAGTAGGCCTAGCCCAATCTCTAACTGCCTCAATCTACTTGGGATCCAGCATAATCCCCTCCTTAGACACAACATGCCCCAAAAACGCCACTGAACTAAGCTAGAACTCACACTTAGAAAAATTGGCATACAACTTCTTCTCTTTCAACAACCCAAGTACTATCCTCAAGTGCTTCTCATGATCTTCCTTACACCGAGAGTACACTAAAATGTATTCTATAAAGACAATCACAAATGAATCCAAGTAAGTCTTAAAGATCCCATTCATCAAATCCATGAAAGTTGTGGGGGCATTAGTAAGCCCGGAAGACATCAACAAGAACTCATAGTGACCATAGCGGGTCCTAAAAGCAGTCTTTAGAATATCCTCCGCTCTAATCTTCCACTGATGATATCCTACCCTCAAGTCGATCTTAAAAAAGACTGACGCATCCTGAAGCTGATCAAACAAGTAATCTATGCGGGGTATCAGATACTTGTTCCGAATAGTAACCTTGTTCAACTGCCGATAATCAATACACATCCGCATAGAACCATCCTTCTTCTTCACAAACAACACGGGAGCACCCTAAGGGGAAATACTAGGTCTAATAAACCTCTTGCTCAACAAGTCCTATAACTGCTCCTTTAACTCCCTCAACTCTATCGGGTCATACGATAAGGTGGAATAGAAATAGGCCGAGTAACTAGCTCCAAATCGATGCAAAAGTCAATATCACGATCACGTGGCCTACAAGGAAAGTCTGTGCGAAAGACCTCCACAAACTCACTAACTACAAGTACCGGCTCCAAGAAAGGAGTATCCGCACTCGTATCTCGAATATGCGCCAAGTAATCCAAACACCCCTTATCCATTATCTTCTTCGCCCGAAGGAACAATATAATCTTCTAGGGAGCAAGGCTAGGAGTACCCTTCCACTCTAATATCGGAAGGCCTAGCATGTCTAAAGTGACTATCTTAGCGTGACAGTCCAGAATTGCATAATATGGAGACAACCAATTCATACCCAAGATTACATCAAAATCTACCATATTGAGGATCACGAAATCTACCCAAGTACCATAACCCATGAATATAACCGTGCTAGATCGATAAACTCGATCTACCACCGCATAATCTCTGACTGGAGTAGAAACATGAATAGGCACATCAAGTAAATCACAAATCATATCCAAACCCATAGAGAAATATGTGGACACATAAGAGAAAGTAGAGCCTGGATCAAATAATACTGAAGCTGCCCTTACAGACCGAAATACTACCTGTGATGACTGTATCCGAAGCCTCTGCCTCTGTTCTGCTAGGAAAAGTGTCACGACCTAACCGGAGGGCCATGACAGGCACCCGGTGCTAACTTACCTGGGTACCTCTTATCGTACTCTCATATTCACATCTAGGTGAGCCACATGACTTACTCATAATTTATATGTATCAATAGTGCTAATCTCGTTGGGCAACAACACATTTATATCATCATCAATAACAATGCTCATATCCATCTATACAAGCCGATGAGGCTATCAAAATGATGTACAAAATATAAGCCGACAAGGCTCGGAGACATCTAACCATACACAATTGTCTACGAGCCTCTAAGAAGAGTATGTCACATCATATAGATGGGATAGGACCCCACCATGCCCATAGGTATGTACACAAAAGAATAAATACCAAAAGCTGTAGCTCCGGATGAAATGGTGCTCCTCTATGCAGTCCCTGAACAAGATATCTATGGATCAAGCCTGTCTCCTTGCCAGCCTGCGGGCATGACACAGCGTCCACAAACAAAAGGACATCAGTACATATAATGTACTGAGTATGTATAGCATAATCAACATCATAATAGGGCATAAGAGACAGCATAAGAAATAGCATAAGATGGGAAAATCAGGGGATAGTAGCCATCATCGTAATTACTTACTTGTCTTTCATAGGGACCTTCCATTTCTAGTGCGTGCTTGTGTACATACATATATACATATACAAATAACCATACCCGTATTCGTATCCGTATTCATATACATATTCATAACCATAGCATACCCGACTATAAAGGTTCAAAGGGTTTCACATGCCCGGCCATGACAAGGCTCGGTGTCATACATACCTGGCCCTACCAAGGCTCAGTATTATCTACACCCAACTGCAGTGGTGTGCGCACAATAGGTATCATACCCGACCATATAAGATCGGTGTTACATAATGGTCATACATACTTAAATCTGTATACGTAGGAGTTCATGAGTATCATCGTTATCATTGACATCATCATTTTCGTTATATCTATCCTTAGAGGATCAAGTATCATATAAAAGGGGCAATAGAATCGTGAACGTATTGAGAGTCGTAAGCTTTGGTAATCTTAGAGATAGAGTCATTTGGAAGACATTATGGAACTCATGAAAGGATACATATGGCAAGGGAACCATGCCTTAATGAAAGAAGGGTTAGCCTTACATACCTCTTTCGACTTCTTAACTATTTAGTGTTCACCGTCAAGCTTGAATAAGCTACATTTAGAAGGATTCATACCATGGTTAAGCCTTAATGATACTCTTCAATTCAAACTGGGATAATTCATGTTCTAATGAAAATTGGGCAGCATTTCCCCTATTTCGTCAACTTCCACTATATCATAAAACAACTCCCAAACAACCACAATAATATTCACAATATCATAATCAAGTATTCACATTCGATTTAGCCTTCAAAATTCATCCTTGTGTTCAACTTATGCTAGCAACTGCATACGCATTTTAGCACATTTTCATATAATGCTTCTTCATCACCATTATTACTTTCCGTAGCAAGATTATATCCATATCATACTAAGAATCATAACTCAAGTTAGCTTACTACTCAAAAACATCATAAAAACTACATTTGGAACTCATTTTCTACTTTCTCCTTCCACCCAAGTGGTTCAACAACTAAACATTATTGATAATATGTAATAAGAATGAAAACGAACCTTTTATCTCATAAGAATGAGCTTTGGAGCAAGCTATCACCTTATGTGAAAACCCTAGCTTTAATATCCAAAGAATTCTTGGAGTTTATTAACCCTAGCAAGACCTCTAGCACATGGGTATCTTGATTCTTGCCTCTTGATATTTAATCTCCCTTGGATTTTGGCTTGGATTAGTTTATGGAGTGGAAGAGAGGGTTTTTAGAGAGCTTTTGGATCAGATTTGGTGAAATGAAATGTTCAAATGAAGTGGAGCAAAATATATAAAGTGGAACTTAAAATCCCGTCGGCACTGCGCGCCATTTCGACGGGCCGTAAAAATTCCTACGGACCGTCAAAATGGTCCGTAGAACTGCCCAGCCAAATATGGTTCACTGTGGCCATTTGACGCTGGGATGGTGCAATTTGACGGACCGCAAAATGTTCTGCGGGGCGTCAAAATTCCTGTGGGCCGTCAAATGGTCTGCAGAAATTTTTTACTCAGACAGTCTGTCGTAAAACATGCATAACTTTTTTACTCAGGCGTCACATTGACGAACGGTTTGTTGAGTTGGAAACTAGACTCGATGAAATTCAATTTGGATAAAAGAAACACACCAAAACTCCTCATATTCTAGGAGATATACCTCCTCCAATCTGGACCAAAATCCTGTCCGAAAATTTTGCCAAGTTTTACCAAAGTTCCCACAAACTCCATTCCTTTATTTGCTTGTTCTTAAATCCTTCCATAGCTCATTTCATGGGCTTAAACCCCCATAACCATAATATGGGAACATGTAATCTCATATATCCTAAGGTAACTCCCGTTTCCACGATTAGGACAACTAACGCCTAACGAATCTCAACGGACGAAACTACGAGGTGTAACAAAAAGCATAGCAATGAACTTATCCACCCTCGAACTGTGTTCCTCCATGACCACCCTGACCAGACTGAGCTCCACCTCTCGCTGCCTGAGAACTGGCCCTGCCGAGCTGATTACCACCTTGCTCAGACTGATAACTACCTCTGTTAGGCTACGAACGACCTCTACTAACCAATTGTACTGGAGCCCTAGGAATATGAAATTAAGAGCGCTGCTCTCCACTCTCTATCGATCTTAGACACACTCTAGTGACATGTCCTGGGTCACTACACTCAAAGCAAACCCTGACCAACTAGGGTTGTGTCACTGAAATAGACGAACAAGAATAATCACCCCGATCTGAGGGTCGAGAATAAGAACCTCGAGAGGTCTGTCCAGAACTGAATCCACTGTGCCCAGAAGGGCCACCAACTGAAATCTGAAGTGCTGACTGAATAGGGTGACCAAAATGGTACTGATGACTCTTGCCCAAAGGGCCCCCAACCCTAGATGAATCCTCGCAGACTCGACCTCAGTAGCATGATCTACCACAGACTGAAATGAAGAACCAGAAGCCACTAGCTGTAAGGTCGCCAACTTTAACGAAAGCACCAACCCCTTGACGAACCTCCTCACTCTCTCTTCCTCAGTAGGGAGTAACTGAACTGCATAACGAGCCAAGGAATGAAATCTGGACTCAAACTCTGCGATCGACATCTCTCTATGCTCTAAACTTTTGAACTCATCTCTCCTCTTGTCCCTCAAAGTCCGGGGAACATATATTTCCAGAAACACCTAGCAGAACTAGGTCCAAGTCAAAGGAGGTAACCCAGCTATTCGACACTCAATAGAGGACCTCCACCACATCTTTACATCAACACGCAACTGGAAAGAAACATAATCAACCCCATGTGACTCTACCACACCCAATTGGTGAAGCCTCTCATGACTATCAATGATGAACTCATACACATCCTCTCCAGGGGTACCATAAAATTCTTGTGGCTTCATCTTGATAAACCTCGCAAACAAGTCCTGCTCCTCATGAGTCATATTTAGGCCAACAACGAGCCTAGGAGCAAAAAAAAGCGGTGGAATCTCATCACTACAGGGCACCATAACTGTGGCAGCCTGTGCCCTGTGGGTTTGGTACCGCTCTGGGGTCTGTCCTCCAGCTCTAGTTTGAGACGCATCTAGTGTAGCTGGATGGACGCCCGCCTGGGTCAACCCTTGAAGAAGACTCAAGATGTGAACCATGGCATCCTGAAGTACGGGTGTGGAAATAACCACTGGCTGAGCCTGGGCTGGTCCCAGCTCATCCTCCTCCATCGGCTTAGCATCGTGCGAAAACACTAGCTCAGGCGATAGAGTTCTAGCTCGAGCCTGGCCAGGAGTGCTCTACCCTGGACCGGTGTTGCCCCACACCTTCTACCTCTACCCCGACCTCAGCCTCAGCCTCTAGCAGTAGGTACTAGCATCTAGTATCTTGCGTCTGTCGGACTGTCGCACGTGTCCTCACCATCTATGAGAGAATAGGATAGAAGTCAGATACCAATTTGAATCGTCTAGATACCAATTTGAATAAAGTAGCACGAAAGGAGTGAAGAAAATGGAAGTTTCCTAAATGTCCTATAGCCTCTTGCAGATAGGTACGGAGCTCACCGTACCAATCCGCAAGACTCTACTAGACATTGCTCTTGTACTTGTAAGACCGGTGAACCTAGCTCTAATACCAACTATTCACATCCCAACTGGTGAGTCTTGCGGGCAGCCACACTATCCCTCCTGGTGGGCGAACCCTTCCCTTAAACTACCTCATTTAACATTCAACAATGCGGAAATAGACAAATATTATACTAACAGTCTAAATTTATAAATGAAATCAGTGCGAAATTACTCAATACATGATAACCCCAAAACCTGGTTTGAACTCGTACAAGAGCTTCAATATAATACAATATTCGAAAACTGAATACAAGTCTAGAATCTATGAATAATTCTGTCTGTGAAATCAAAAAAGACAGATATCTTAGAGGTAGGGCTGGGCATAAATACTGAAAAATAGAAAATCGGATCGGAAAAAATTAATTCGGTTCTTCGGTTCGATTTCTGTTATATTTTTTCTAAAAGTTCGATGTTTAGTTCTGTTCTCGATTTTTGGGTCCCGGTTCCTCCGTTTAACCAAACTTTTGTTATATAGATTTATAAATATAATATTCAGCCACTGCCAGTGAAGTTAGGCCCAAAATATTTTCGATCCAAGCCCACTACCCAAGACCATCCCAATAGTTTATTTCCTAATACCTAATTATCTTGTATTGATCTTCA
Source organism: Lycium ferocissimum (assembly GCF_029784015.1). Taxonomy (NCBI): domain Eukaryota; kingdom Viridiplantae; phylum Streptophyta; class Magnoliopsida; order Solanales; family Solanaceae; genus Lycium; species Lycium ferocissimum. The sequence goes on from NC_081348.1 coordinate 11,035,595, forward strand.
CTCTTTGTTGTTTCCTGCTACCGTAAAGGTTTCAGCTGCTATTTGGAAATGGAATTGCATATTGCTGTAATGTCCGATCGTAGCAAATTGAAGTGGAATTTCAAGCTATCATTCGTCACTTTGTCACATCGCTTTTACCGTTTGCTACATGCTTTGATAATACTAGTTCAATAAGATGTCGTGAGAGTTAGTTACTATAGCGGACTGTGGAGATTCAACTGACCCTTTAATCCTTTATGTATCATATTTCTTTTGGAAAAGTTGAAAATCATTTTAGAAAAACCAAATCGAACTTGAAAAAAACTAAACCGAACTAATTTGGGGTGCGCACTTTTCCAAAATCGAAGAACCAAACTGAAGTTTGAAAAAAATAAATCGAAGAACCGAACACCCACCCCTACTAAGAGGAGTCTCCGGGCTACAAATCTGGTAAGTAGCTCACCCTGGAATCTCCAGCAAGTGGCCTTGGGATCACTCGTGAGGTCGAGAACTAGAACGCTAAATGAACTCTGCACCCAACAAAAAGTGCAACAAGAGTAGTATGAGTACAACACAAGTACTCGTAGGCATCATAGGCCGACAATGATTAGATCACGCATATAAATAGAAAGAAGTTAACAAATAGAGTAGATAAGCATTCAAGTATAATGCTAAATGTGTCAAGTATAACATAACATGAAGTGAATGGAATGCCAAGTAGATAGTCAAAAATAGATGAATAAGTGTAGATCCAACGCAATGCACTGGCCAACTTTCCATAACCGTACACACATGCTAAGGGCAATGCCTCATAGCCATGACCCATAGGGGACCCGTGAAGTCCATGTACCCTCGTTTCAGCAAATGACCTCCAACCCAAGCATTCTCTCGCTTTGGTAAATGACCTCAGATCACGAGCACTCATCTCGCTTCGATAAAGACCTCGGATCACGACCTCTCATCTCCCTTTTACACTCCCCGGCAAAGACCTCGGAGGCTACACTCTCTCACGTATCATCATTACCAATCACAATCATATCAAATCAATATGGAATGCATGCCATGCATGATATCAACCATAGCAACATAACATATCGTAATCTCAACAGTTACTTGCCATGAAATTCAAATCAAAATCAATTCATCAACATTATCCTTTCTTTCCATGAGATAAGTGAGATATAAAGAGGCAGAGATGAATATAATCAATTCACAAGTATAACAAACATGGAAAGAATCCCACATATCAACATCCATACCAAACCAGTGGATTTATCACCATAACCATGCCCGAAGGCCTAACAAGCTTTCCCCGTCAACATCTACTATCTACATACATTTCTATAATCGAAGTCTAGAAATAAGTAAGTCGTAACCTACCTCGAAGCTGATCAGGTGCCACGAACTAAATCACTTGATCCTTGCCTTTCTGAATCGTCTCAGATCGATCAAAGTCTACCAAGCAATAATCTATTTTAGATTACGGAACTAGAATTAGGGTAGAAGGTTAGTAGATAACTAAGTGTTGTCGTCTTCTGTTTGGGGAGGGAGGGAATGAGTCCCCCTCTCCCCTATTTATTCTTTAATAGCAATATTCAGCTATCACATAGTTTTCTATTCCTTGATGTTTATTACTATCCATTACTACTAGTAGTTTATATTTTGCTATTCTGTATCTTGATATTTTCCTTTATGTTTTTTTTTTTTAACATTCCTGTGCCAGGTACCTTTTTCTATCCTCCCTACCTCACAAAGGTGGAGGTAAGGTCTGCATACATCCTACCCTTCCCAAACCCCACTTGTCGGATCCTACTGGGTTTGTTGTTGTTGTTAGATTACAGAACTAATGATACTCATATTACGATGCTTCTACGTCGAAATAAAAAAATGACTTTAAAAAAGGTAACCTCAGGCCCACAAGGGAAAAGTTGAAAATTTAGGTCGAAAATGGTTCACCCAAAGTTTAGGAAGTCAAAATACCAAGTTTCACAAGAATCTATTCCCAAATAATCTTAATTTCATCATTTTGTTAAAACCCCCAATTATGGAGAAACCAATGAATTCAATTCGTTGACAAACCCATTTTGAAATCGAAATTTGAATTGGAAGAAACTTACCCAAGCTTTATCAAGATAATCACTAGGAAATCCACCCCAAAACTATCAATGATTTGTTAAGAAAATCCAATTACTAGCCTAAGGTTTTTAGTCATAAAACCTCCTTTCAAAGCAAGTTTCTGATTAAGAAAATTCCTAGTCAACCCATTATAAAATCATAAAACAAAGACATAAACACAGATATTTTATCAAAAAAAATTCAAAAAAGCACTCTCCTCTCTCCATCCAAAACTCTAAAAAGTGAGCAAACCCTACACCATAGCAGTGGTCGGCGGCCAGACTCCGATGGTGGCTGGGCTGGACAATGCCTTCTCCTCTCATTATCCACCATTACCTCAATCCCCAAACACAAAAACTAACATAAATGCTACCTTACATGAACAGAAAACCTTGTTTCTTATGCAGATCTTATGAAGCCTAATTGGACTAATGATGCCATACAGATATCAAAACCTTATATTAAACCCATCCCCATCAAACCTGTGGAGATAAGAGATGGAAAGGAAGTGGTGAGATGGACAGAAGATGAAGTTTCACGTATGAATTTAATAGAAAAACTCAACTATGCTGTGGTTGGGAAGTTTGCTCATGGTTGGCCTGATTTGGAAGAACTTCGTGTGGTTATACCTAAGCAATATGGGATTAAGGGAGATTGTAGAATAGTTCTATTTCGACATAGACATATCCTAATGCGTTTTGAGTTGCTGGAAGATTTTATTACAATGACATCTAAGGGTGTTCATTACACTAATTCAAAAGATGGATATTATTATCCTATGAGACCACTGATCTATGATCCTAAGTTCAAAATTGATGAGGAGACAACAATGGCTATGGCACGAATCTCTTTCCCTCATCTGTTACCTACCTTTTTTGTCAAGGAAGCCTTGTTCTCATTGGCCTCAGCAGTTGGTCAGCCTTTACAATTAGATCTATCTACAATCAACAGAACCAGGCCTAGTTGTGCTAGGCTCAAGGTGTTAGTTGATTTGGTAGCAGATCTGCCTGATTATGTTAGGATGGAAATTATTGATGAAAAGTTAGGTGAAGTAAGAATTGTTGATGTGAATATTCAATATGATGTTCTTCCCAAATATTGTAAGAAGTGTAAATTACAAGACCATAATGAAGAGACTTGTAGAACTCTTCATCCAAAATTGAGGAACAAATTTGAAGTGTTAGATGATAAAGATGAAGGCAAAGAAGCAGATCAAGGGGAAGGAAAATGGAGAGTAGATGATGTAGAAGTGAAGTACAAACGAAATGAGTGGAACAAGATTAAGACTCCTAGATTTATACCAAAGGTAAAGTTTTGGACATCTTTGTCAAATTCAATCCTGTCAAAGATGATAGAGTGTTTACAATGGAGAAGAACCTTGAGAAATTCATGAAGGGGAAGCCTATAAATGCTAATGAAGTGGGAACAACTGTGCCTATCCAAAATAAATTTGAAGCTTTGATTAGTGTGATGAGGATGCAAAAATAGAATTGGAGGATGTTCATGAAGATGTAGAAGCACTTGAGAAGAATCAGGTCCAAGTCAACTCTGAGCTGGAAAAGAATGACATAGTTGAGGTGGATCAGGTTGCAAATTTAGCAAGGTGTGAAGTGAATGACAATGTATCTGATGATTAGAATCAAAGGGAAGATCAGGCTTCAGATGATAAGATAATCACTGAGCCTATTGTCAATATGGAGGACATTCCATCAGAAGAAGTTAGTAAGGATGTTGTGAAGGATGATAATTCTGATAAGAGTCCTATTCATCAGTCATTGTCTCCTTCTTCCAAATGGGGAGATAGAGCTGATGAAGATTTACAAGGAGGATTGGAGGAAGGAAAAGTGCTTGTTGACAATGATTTGAAGCAGTAGGAAAAAGTTAATGGTATAGAGGAAGATATTTTTCAAGCATATGCTGATTCAGGACTAAATTTGCCAATGGAAGAAAATCAAACTCAAAACCCTAGTGTAACAGATACTGAGGCTGCAGAAGAGGTTCAACCAACTGATCAAGAGGTGGTAAAATGGTATCCTCCAAAGCCTCCTGATGATCAAATGATTGAGATTCATAAGGAAGATACTCAAAGTTTGGAAGACAAGGGCAGCAGTTCAAGGGATTCAAGGTTGAAAAAGGATTCTCCCATGAGGCATTTATATGATCAGGTTTCTCACAATATATCAGAGGATGAGAGGAGGCAATTATCATATGACAATGCAATTTCTTTGATAAAAGACAAAGAAGAGAGTATTCAAGATTCTCCAGTTAAAGTTAAAGCTTTGTCTCCAAAATCTGTAGTAAAGGGTGGAAAAATGGGAAAAAGCAAGTGGAAGCACAAGTTTCAGTCAGAGTGATGCCAAAGAGGGTGCAAGAGAAATCCAACCGTAAATGATGATGAAAGCCTTTCTATGGAATACAAGATCTGTTAACCCAAAGTAAGAATACAGTTTCAAATGCTGCATAGGCATCATAAATTCACTTTCATAGCTTTGATGGAACCTTTCCAATAGGCTAGGAATGTTGAAATCTATAAGAGGAAATTGGGAATGAATATTGCTGGTGCAAATAGTACTGGAAAAATTTGGTACGTCATTGAGGCCAATGTAGATGTGCAAGTTTTGTCAAATATAGCTTAGCAAATCTCTTTAAAATTAGTACTTCTTGATCAAAATAAATCTTTGGTTATTACTTTAGTTTATGCTAAATGTAATTAATCAGAGAGGTTGCAATTATGGGATGACATTTATCAGGTGGCACACTCTATTTATCTTCGATGGCTAGTTGGAGGGATTTGAATGTGGTTTTACATGAAGATGAGAAGATAGGTGGGATTCCAATCCTACCTCAAGACTATGAAGATTTTTCTTTTTATGTAAATTCCTATGAATTGATGGGACCAGTTTAAAAGGTAGTCATTTTACTTGGTGGAATGATAGAGAAGGTTCCGACTGCATCTTTGAAAGGTTGGATGGAGTTTTCATTAATCAACAATTTCAGCAATGGTTTGCACGGGTAGAAGTTGAACATCTCACAAGGACAGGTTCAGACCATGCTCATTTGTTCATTACTCTAGGTGAACAAAGTCAGCATATATTAGACCATTCAGATTTCTGAAGTTTTGGACTGAGCATCAAGGTTTCTTGAGCATAGTTAGGGATAATTGGTCAAGTAATTTGGATGGCAATCCTTTTATGTTGTTTAAACAGAAACTGAAGCACGTAAAGAAGATTCTGTCAGCATGGAGCAAAGAAGCTTATGGAGACATTTTCAAGCAGCTGATTATTAGAGAAGAAATTGTGAGGATCAAAGAAGAACTATTTGAAGGGGATCCTTCTCCTTTGAACAGAATGGTGCTTCAACAAGCACAGGTTGAACTAAAGAAGTATTTGCATTTTGAAGAAGAATTCTGGAGACAGAAGGCTAATGTTACTTGGTTTGCTGAAGGGGATAGAAATACTAGATTTTTCCATAATCTGGTAAATGGTAGAAGGAAGAGATTGCATATTAAAAGAATTCAGAATTCAAATGGAGTTTGGGTAGAGATGTCGTCTTGCCAAGTCATGAGGGCCGAAGAATTTGTCAAAAAATAGTTTTCTCAGGAGCAAGAAGCTATAGATTTTAGCTTACTTAACCATGTTCCTTCAATAGTGTCTGAGGAAGATAATAAATTATTAGTTGTTGTTCCTAATGCTGATGAAGTCAAACAAGCAGTTTTTGCTTTGAATGGGGATAGTGCTTTTGGTCCTGATGGATTAACAGGTACTTTTTTTTCAGGCTTGTTGGTATATTGTTGGTCTAGATATTCTTAATGTGGTTAAAGCCTTTTATGAAGGTCACACTCTTCCTAAATCAATTACTTTTATGAAGGTCACACTAATACAAATTTGGTTCTGTTGCCAATGAAGCAAGATGTTCAGACTCATGCAGACATGAGGCCAATCAGCTTGAGTAACTTCATTAATAAAGTTATATCAAGAGTGGTTCATGGTAGATTGGAGGGCATTTTGCCAAGGCTTGTTTCACCAAATCAATCTGGTTTTGCGAAGGGGAGAAGCATTATTGAAAATGTTCTTTTGACTCAGGAAATAGTCATAAACATAAGGAAGAGAGGAAAACCAGCAAATGTAATCATCAAGTTGGATATGGCAAAGGCCTATGATAGGGAGTCCTGGTTGTTTTTTATCAGAACTCTTAACAAGATGGGCTTTTCAGAAGGTTTTGTGGATATGATTTGGAGACTAATAGCAAACAATTGGTATTTTGTGACGATCAATGGTTAGCCACATGGATTTTTTCATTCAACAAGAGGGGTTAAACAAGGTGACCCTCTATCTCCATCACTATTTGTTACTTCCCGTATTTTCGTGCATTAAGTTGCATCATAGGTTAGTCACATAAGCTCAAAGGACAGGATTATGTTTGAAGTTATAAGTGTTTACGTTATGTTCAACAAGTGATAAGTAAGTGTCGTAAAGGTCGGAGGTTAAACGAATCGGAAAAAAAAAGTTTTGCCAAGTTTGGGATGTTGAACCAGTTATACAGACTGTATGGAGGTTTGGTCATATCCAAGTATGCAAATAAAGAGATCAGTATCTGATAGAACATGTTAGTGAACCTGATTCATGTGCATTGACTGTATCTTTTGACCGATCACGTCTTCGTACTAGTTCCTTGTGCATTGCATTCTTGCTCATTCAGACATTGCACTTTGTGTTTGGAACTTTTGCTTCTTTCATCCAGATGTCTAGCTCTGTTCAATCATTCTTGAATATTTTCATCTGTATCTAGACCTGGTTTGTCTTCTTCATGGTACCAATCACTGTGGTTGTTTGTCAATCATTGTTTACCCATGTCACACCCTGATTTTACTAGGGTGTGATGGGCACCCGACCCCATATTCGGAGCCGAGCGAACCCACAGACTCTTATTACCGACATAAGCTTTCGGACTCTTAATCAGACAAAAATGATAATTACAACAAATATTTTTGGAGACACTCTTTTATAATTTACAAATCAAGCGAGAATCGAATCATATGGAATCCATCGCAAAATACGTAACGACACGTCGGTGACGGAGCCGCTCACAACCGACATTCGAACCCCCAACTCGTCCGCAAAGTCTCTACCGTATAACCGAACACATAGCATACACACTCGTACTCGGCAGCACCCAGGAGCAAAAAGGGAGCTTGCCAACACCGCTGGAACATCTCTATAATAGCTCGTACCCTCTCGGGTGTACTGGCGCGCACGAAACGCACCGAAGAATGGGGGTCGCACGAAATATGTACTGAGCATGTAAAGCGTAAAGAAAAATGATAAACAGAATCATAACTGAACAGAGGATACAGAGCACAATGGTGATGGTCGGAGTATCAGAAATGCTTACTCATAAAACATAGGCAAATGCACAATGTAAAAATATGCCATAGCCGGCCCCATTGGCGGGACTCGGCAGAAAAAGTGGTCGCCCCCCCGACGCCGGCGCCACAACAAATCGATCATATCGTAAGGCGCGCATATCATAGCATATCGATGGCCATATCATATCATATCATACCCGCAGTGTGTACATGGCACATCATACACCACAACCCATGTACATATATACCGCCCCTCACCGAGGCACGGCGAACAATGCGTGGGAAAACGCTTGATAACATATCCTGGCCCGGGCTCAGTGAAGGAAGCATTGAGGCATCCACGAGCGGAGTAGTGAGAAACTAAATGCAATATAAAGCGTACAACATATACAGAGATCAGACGGAATAATCAAACGACATATCAAGAAAAAGGGGTCCGGACGAAGCATAGCACATACCTTTTAACGACCGCGGAGGATTCTTTTCGAAATAGAACTTTAAGGATCATTTGTGCATATCAAAATATAAAACCTATACAGAGACTCGATGACGTAACTCAAATGGCAGACCTTATAGTGAACGTTTGACAATAGTCGGTACATAAGTCTTTCGGATGTCAGAATGGTTCGTGTCAAAGTAGTCTTTCTGAAACAGTTTCGAATCTCAAAGTGGGTCATAAGACTTAATAAAATAATTATAACAATTAATCTTAAGAACTTAGAAAGGTAGTTAAAAAGTTTTCCTTAGTTTCCATTTAAAGGTAGTTTAAATAGTATATTAGGAAAAATTCGGATAAAGTGGGCCTACCTCGACCAAATGAGGTGGCGTATGCAAATTACGTAGGTTAGACTTCATAACGTCACTTACAAGGATATTAAGATAACCGGATTGCATTTGTACAAGTTCTAGAGGTTCTAACAACTTTTCTAGCTATTCGCGCAATATTCGATTCAATTCTACTGCATGAAAAAGGGGCGTTTTTGGACGTAGATTCCAGAGGGTAGAGTTGCCCCCGAGGTCCAAATTCAAGCCTAGTGCATCTAAGACATGCCAAGAAAAGGAATGGGAGAGCTTTACATACCTTTCTTGTCCTTTACGCTTGCCAAAATCCAAATCCCGTTTCGTCCAAAACCTACAAATGGTCACATTTACCAATTACTATTTATGAGGTTCGAAATTCCGACTTTGGTTAGTATTTGCCTACCGAAATTTCGGCAGCACCTCCCCTATAAATATGACACCCCGAGAATTTAACTCGGCCAGAATATCAACAACAACCATACCAACAACATCAATTATCGACTAGAATCGCTTACTAACACAAATAGTCTTCTTTCTACATAAAACAACAATTTCCAAACTAACTTTGCATTCATATATCGAAGTCAATATTTTCATATCCACAAGCTAATTTCAGGTCATTCAAACATAAACTAAGAGCATTCCAAGCTATATATCCAATACTTAACAATTCCGTCGATTTCCATATTTAATTCAAGATTCTTATATATGCAACCAAACCATTCCAACACACTTTCTATTTACTAATTCATCTCCAACAACAACAATCTACACCTTAACAACTTCATTATCTTAATATCATAAAATCACATTAATGTGGCATAATTCTCTATATTCAAGTCTCACTAACTCTTAAGCAACTTTCCAACAACTCACAACTTCGCTAAATTCATCATTTTTCATTTGCATCATAGAATACATGTTAGTAACAACTAGTCCACTATATGGAAATTAGTTCATATTTTCCCACACTTCACACACATGCACACGGCCACTTCCCACATTACCAACTTCAACCAAAATCATTAAACTTCCATTATCAATGTAGAATCCGCAACAACTACAATTAGAATACTACATAAAACTAACTCATTTTGTCTACACCATGCATGCATACACACGGCCACCCATACACACACACAAATACCATGCAAACTTCCATAATTTCATGATTTCTACTCATTTCCATATACCACAACACAAACAAACCTTCATAACCTAAATAGAA